>NC_067247.2:368284482-368587513 GCF_019359855.2 Lolium perenne | reverse complement strand
TTGCTAGTAGAGGCTCTGGCCAAGTTGATACTTGTAACTCCAAGAGGGGGTATTTATGCTAGATACTGGGTTCATGTCTCCACTGAATCTGGGGGGTGACAACAACCCCTAAGGTTGTGGATGTGCTGTTGCCACTAGGGATAAAACATCAATGCTTTGTCTAAGGATATTTGTATTGTTTACATTACGCACAGTACTTAATGCAATTGTCTGTTGCTTGCAACTTAATACTGGAAGGGGTGCGGATGCTAACCTGAAGGTGGACTTTTTAGGCATAGATGCATGCTGGATGGTGGTCTATGTTCTTTGTCGTAATGCCCTAAGTAAATATCATAGTAGTCATCATGATATGTATGTGCATTGTTATGCCCTCTCTATTTGTCAATTGCCCAACTGTAATTTGTTTACCCAACATGTTATTTATCTTATTGGAGAGACACCACTAGTGAACTGTGGACCCCGGTCCATTCTTTTACATCTGAAATACAACCTACTGCAATCATTGTTCTCTTTTGTTTTCTGCAAGCAAACATCATTTTCCACACCATACGTTTAATCCTTTGTTTTCAGCAAGCCGGTGAGATTGACAACCTCACTGTTAAGTTGGGGCAAAGTAGTTTGATTGTGTTGTGCAGGTTCCACGTTGGCACCGGAATCCCTGGTGTTGCGCCGCACTACACTCCTTCACCAACAACCTTCACGTGATCTTCATCTCCTACTGGTTCGATAACCTTGGTTTCTTACTGAGGGAAAACTCGCTGATGTACTCATCATACCTTCCTCTTGGGGTTCCCAACGGACGTGTGCTTTACCGTCACAAGCAGTCACCCAGGTGGCTGCCCGCCACCTCCTCCAGATGCCCTAGCCCGAGCGGCGCGCCCACGAGGCGGGTGAGGAGGAGCTCCACCTCGAGGCGGAGCTAGGCCGGCAGCAGCGTCAATGTCGTTGCCTATTCGACGGTACCTCAGAGGAGGGATCCTCACGAGGGGAGAAGAAGTAGGGGCCATCGGGCGGAGAGTCCTCGAGACGGTGGTATGCGATTTACCCAGCTTCGAAACACCTGCACGATGACAGGGCCTACTGCTGCTAGTCTGGAATTATCTAGGCGCTTTCGCGTTGTTACAATGAGTTGTCGTTGTGCCTCTAGGGCTCCATGGATCCGGCTTATAAAGGCGCCAGGATCTAGGGCTTACACGGAGAGTCCTAGCCGAAATACAAGTCACCTAACTACATAATATTACATTACCGTGCACGTCAAGGATCCGACTTTCCTTATACGTCGTACCGGATCCAGCTACCCCTGATGGGCTAGGCCGGATCCGACTTCCAGTGTCGGTCGGTGGATCCGGCTCCTTGTTCCTGTGCTGGACTTCATCCATCTTGATCTACATCAATTGGTGTCAACACCCGGATTTTTAATTCCAGATGCCTATTATGCCATACATCGCAATCCCAGGAAGATTGTTTTTGCGAGACATAACAGTTGATATCACAGAACATTATTCATTACAAACCATAATCGTCTTACAACACGGGATCTCATGATCCAATATTCAACAACAGTTGATCTACAGATAAACATACAAAACACATAGCGGAAGCGAAATAGTAGTGGTCCATCTATTCCACAGGCAACGCTTGACGTCAGGAGATGAGCCTAGTTATCGTAGACCTCTTGTTGTCCATCATCTTGGTACTGGTGCTCTTCTTCAAAGTCTGGCCATTTGAATAGCCAGGGACACAGCCATGAGTACTTTAAAGTACTCGCAAACTAATACTAGTGTAAGCACTATCAATTATAGTAAGGGAGTCTAAGCTCTAGGTTCATTTGCATAAAGCCAGTTTTATTTCATAAGCACTTAGTAATAAAAGACTCTTCATTTGCCTAACTTAACTCCAGTGGGAACATTAGTGTCATTCCCACAACTCTGTTGTGATCAAGTCAAATTCACCTTTCAAGTCACCATTCATTTTTAGAAAACATCTGACAACGGAACAGTATGGCCATCCAACCGTCCATAACCGCGGCGGCTATTCGAATAGGTTTAACACTCTGCAGAGGTTGTACACTTGTGCCACAACTTTTGATTACATCCGTCAGGGATAGCCTTGAATAATCATACTCGGTATGCGGATCATCAACCATTAACCTTTCACTTACATACCCTAGTATAGGCACCTCCCCAATGAGCTTGGCCTCCCAATGATGGCAATCTGCCATCCTGGGAACTGCACAGGGGTTGGGTAAGACATTCACCTCATTTTCACGTCATTTCACCTTCCACGGAGGCAGCCTCGGCATAACCCCTATGACGCTTGTTTAGAGGGAACCCATACTAAAGTGCATAAATTTCCAGTTAAGCCCTACCCATAATCAGGTATTGTGGGGGTACTCTAAAATTGGAATGATATCGCATCCGAACCCAATCAACAGTTTTTGTCAAATTCACCATGTCATTCAAGTCATATTCACCTTCAAAATCTTTCAATAGAATGACTCATCATTCTAAGGTTTTCAAAGTCATTTAGTTCACATGTTCCCATCTAGAGTAGTCAATTTTAGTTTTAGCACTAGCAACTAATCATGAGGGGTGCTAGCTAACTTGTAGCTATCTAGGCTAAGTTTGATATTCTTGTAATACTCTATACTTAGACCAAAGTTAACTATAAAAGTAAACCTTTATACTCAAAGTAAAAGATTGCAAGATAAAAACTTGGAATTGGAATCCTTAAACAGAAAATCATTTTGTAATGGTGCCTTGCTCTAGTAGAGCTTGCATTAGGGTAGCTTGCAAGAGTATAGCTTGCCTTGATTGGTATAGTGGTCAAAGTTTTCTTCTTCTTCTTCGTAGAAGACCTCCTCCTCCTCGTAGCCTTCGGTACTAGCGTCTATAAACGGATACGAGGTGTACAATGACCAAACAATGCTTAAGTACTAGACTTAACACTCAAAGGGATCACACAAGCTAATCTAGCATCACAACATTATTAACATGGTGGTTGGCTTTGTTTTCTTTTAAGAAAAATAATTTCCTCTCATTGAAATATTTATTAGGGTTTAATATCCTCAAATAATAAGTATGAGATCATGTTTACCAAAGTCAACATTTCATATTTACCATTTGGGAAAATGATTTAAATGAGATACTACATCTCATGCAATTTAAACACTACTATGGAAACAATTTAATAGCACTAAGTAATAAAATATGAGGTTCTATAGACTAAGGTCATTACCTCATATTGAATTACTTGGGACAATAATTTAAATGAGAGGATACCTCTCATACTATTTAATTAATAAATTGGGGTAATTTAAATGGACTAGAAATGGCCACATTGCCATTATTTTGATCGAGCCCATGATCATGGTAAACACTAATACTATATGTTTACATATTCATGTAGAGCATTTGAAATGTGAATTATGAGAGTTGGAATCAACTCAAAATGAATTATGGTTGATTTTTAATAAATGCTTGAAGTTTGAAAAGGTACTGCCTTGTTATTTTCATTGCAATTGTTCTACAATAAATCTAGGGTTGAGACCAGTGTAGTTGGCTAGATAATTTCATAAGCTTTCCAAAAATATTTAATTCATGAATTTTGGCTCAGTAGATAATTTCCTATTTAAATTTGAACATGGCATCAGTATTGAATTCAGCTAAATGAATTAATTCAAATTCAAATTCGTGGGCTTGGCGGGAAGACGAGATGGGCCAGAGAGAGAAAAAAGGGAGAAAGGCCGGCCCATCAGCGCGTCTCGCACGCGTGGGCTGCCTGACAAAGGGTCCCGCTTGTCAGCGGCCCTTAACACACCGAAACGGTACGTTAGCTATGGACCGTAGGATTAGACAGAGATCAAACGGGCGATGGTCATCGTCGTCTCCGACGAGATCAAGCCCTGGCTGCGGCGAACCTAGGGGGTTGGCGACTCACCGGAGGTCCGGCGATGATCGGTGTTGATGCAGAGCGACGTTGTCGACGACAACGAAGCTCCTGGTATCGGCGGCGTCTCCTGGGGTGGTGCCAATCTTCCGCTCCTTCTGCGGTGGCTCCGCGGTACTCCGGCGAGCGATTGGGGCACGGTGGTCTAAATTGAGAGGTGGCGATGCTCGAGGAGGGGTTGTGAGAAGAGAGGAAGCGAGGGGTGTGAAGGAAACGAGCAGGGGTGGCCTCCTTTTATAGCGGGCGAGAGGGGGCGACTCGGCACGGGCAGGTAGTCCATGGCGACGGTGCTACAGCGGCTCAATGATGTTGGCGAGGATGCGACGTCGCTCTACACGTCACAGCGATCGTCACGCGCTTGATTGCACAGAAAACGGTGGTCAGACGAGACGGGGAGCGTGACGGGAGCTGGCGGTACCGTGGCGGAAGTCGTCGGCGAGGACGACGGCGATAGGTCTCTCCGGTGCGAGCGATCATGTCTGGGAGGGAGCTGGTGGCTTGGTGAAGCTCGGGGCAGAGGCATGTGTCAAATGTAGGACGGAGGCGACGAGACGGTGACGTGCTCTGGCGCGCTCCGGGGCATGTCCGTGCACGCTCTGGCGTCACAGGGCTGACGTGGGCGTGTACTGGCCAGGGCGGTGCAAGCGTCTCCTTGGCCAACGGCGTGCACGAGCAGGTTCAGGAGAGGAAGGGGAGTGTCAAGGACATGATGAGGTAGGCTAGATGGGAGAGGAGAGGATGATGGCATGTTGAGTGGCATGATCACCTCGGCATGGCCATGTCCTGGTCCAAATCATCAAGGTACACGGGTACAAGTGCTTGGCATTGTCCAAGGGGTTCAAGAGGAGGCTGAGGATTGATACGTCTCGAACGTATCTATAATTTCTTATGTTCCATGCTAGTTTTATGACAATACCTACATGTTTTGCTCATACTTTATATCATTTTGATGCATTTTCCGGCACTAACCTATTAACAAGATGCCGAAGTGCCAGTTCCTGTTTTCTGCTGTTTTTGGTTTCAGAAATCTTACACAGGAAATATTCTCGGAATTGGACGAAACAAAAGCCCACGGTCCTATTTTCCACTGAGGGTTCCATAACATCGAAGGAGAGTCGGAGGCGGCCAGCAGGGGACCCACACCATAGGGGGGCGCGGGCCCACCCCTGGCCGCGCCGCCATGTGGTGTGGGCACCCCCTGGCTCCTCCGAGGCCGCCCTTCCGCCTATATATTCTCCCCATCGTGAAAACCCTAAAAAATCAAGTCATATTCCACGAAGAGTTCTGTAGCCGCCACCATCGCGAAGACAAGTTTCGGGGGACAGAATCTCTATTCCGACACGTCGCCGGGACGGGGAATTGCCCCCGGAAGTCATCTCCATCGACACCACCGCCATCTTCATCGCTGTTGCTGTCTCCCATGATGAGGAGGGAGTAGTTCTCCCCCGAGGCTGAGGGCTCTACCGGTAGCTATGTGGTTCATCTCTCTCTCCCATGGTGTGATCTTTATGAATATGTAGATGTTACTCTTGTCTATTATGCACTCTAGAGGTTACTTTAATATGAACTCCGGATGTTGTGGAGCTTGTTTACTCCGGCTTGAGGTGTGCTCTTGTAGCCCTACACAATGAATGGTGTTTGTTATCCAACAGGAGAGTGTTTGAGAGTAGCATTTATTTGTTCATATATGTGATCATAGGCTTTGCAATCTAGATGTCATATGCTATTCAAGTGTTTTATTATGTGAACTTTGGAGTTACTGTGACCTCGGTGTAACGGTGACAGTGTGTGCGCCGTGTGTAACTCCCTTATGAATTGTGGTGTGTTAGTACCTCCTATGAATGCTCACGGTGACAGTGTGGGGTGTTTATTAGTACTTGGGAATACACCTTTGAGGTGTGGTTTTGCACACTTGCCCAATGAATTTGAGTTCTTTATCCAACAGGAGAGTAGTATGATGAAGTGCTTATATTTATATTCAATTATGATTGCAATGTTGAGAGTGGCCACTAGTGAAAGTAGGATCCCTGGGCCTTGTTTCCAAATACTGCAAACATCGCTTATTTACTGTTTTACTGCATCTTTACTTCCTGCAATATTTAATTCAGATTGCAATTACCGTTTACCACCATCTATACCACCTGCGTTTTAATATCTCTTCTCCGAACTAGTGCACCTTGATGTGTGCAGTTGACACACGTCCGTTGGGAACCCCAAGAGGAAGGTGTGATGCGTACAGCAGTGAGTTTTCCATCAGTGTGAAATCAAGGTTATCGAACCAGTAGGAGTCAAGGAACACGTGAAGGTTGTTGGTGATGGAGTGTAGTGCGGCACAACACCAGGGATTCCGGCGCCAACGTGGAACCTGCACAACACAATCACAATACTTTTCCCCAACGTAACAGTGAGGTTGTCAATCTCACCGGCTTGCTGTAAACAAAGGATTAAACGTATGGTGCGGAAAATGATGTTTGTTTGCGAAGAGCAGTAAAGAACAGAGTTTGCAGTAGATTGTATTTCAGATGTAAAAGAATGGACCGGGGTCCACAGTTCACTAGTGGTGTCTCTCCCATAAGATAAATAGCATGTTGGGTGAACAAATTACAGTTGGGCAATTGACAAATAGAGAGGGCATAACAATGCACATACATATCACGATGACTACTATGAGATTTAATCAGGGCATTACGACAAAGTACATAGACCGCTATCCAGCATGCATCTATGCCTAAAAAGTCCACCTTCGGGTTAGCATCCGCACCCCTTCCAATATTAAGTTGCAAACAACAGACAATTGCATTAAGTATGGTGCGTAATGTAATCAACACAAATATCCTTAGACAAAGCATTGATGTTTTATCCCTAGTGACAACAACACATCCACAACCTTAGAACTTTCTGTCACTGTCCCAGATTCAATGGAGGCATGAACCCACTATCGATCATAAATACTCCCTCTTGGAGTTACAAGTATCAACTTGGCCAAAGCCTCTACTAGCAACGGAGAGCATGCAAGAACATAAACAACATATATGATAGATTGATAATCAACTTGACATAGTATTCCATATTCATCGGATCCCAACAAACACAACATGTAGCATTACAAATAGATGATCTTGATCATGATAGGCAGCTCACAAGATCTAACATGATAGCACAATGAGGAGAAGACAACCATCTAGCTACTGCTATGGACCCATAGTCCAGGGGTGAACTACTCACACATCAATCCGGAGGCGATCATGGTGATGAAGAGTCCTCCGGGAGATGATTCCCCTCTCTGGCAGGGTGCCGGAGGCGATCTCCTAAATCCCCCGAGATGGGATTGGCGGCAGCGTCTCTGGAAGGTTTTCCGTATCGTGGCTCTCGGTACTGGGGTTTTCGCGACGAAGGCTATAAGTAGGCGGAAGGGCAGAGTCGGAGGGCTGACGAGGGGCCCACACCATAGGGCGGCGCGGGCCCCTCCCTGGCAGCGCCGGCCTATGGTCTGGCCACCTCGTGGCCCCACTTCGTATCCCCTCCGGTCTTCTGGAAGCTTCGTTGACAAATAAGACCATGGGCGTTGATTTCATCCAATTCCGAGAATATTTCCTTTGTAGGATTTCTGAAACCAAAAACAGCAGAAAACAGCAACTAGCTCTTCGGCATCTCGTCAATAGGTTAGTGCCGGAAAATGCATAATAATGACATAAAGTGTGTATAAAACATGTGAGTATCATCATAAAAGTAGCATGGAACATAAGAAATTATAGATACGTTTGAGACGTATCAAGCATCCCCAAGCTTAGTTCCTACTCGCCCTCGAGTAGGTAAACGATAACAAGGATAATTTCTGAAGTGACATGCTATCATAATCTTGATCAATACTATTGTAAAGCATATGAGATGAATGCAGTGATTCAAAGCAATGGTAAAGACAATGATTAAACAACTGAATCATATAGCAAAGACTTTTCATGAATAGTACTTTCAAGACAAGTATCAATAAGACTTGCATAAGAGTTAACTCATAAAGCAATAAATTCTTAGTAGAAAGCTTTGAAGCAGCACAAAGGAAGATATAAGTTTCAGCGGTTGCTTTCAACTTCAACATGTATATCTCATGGATAATTGTCAACATAAATCAATATAACAAGTGCAATAGGTAAACATGTAAGAATCAATGCACACAGTTGACACAAGTGTTTGCTTCTAAGATAGAAGGAAGAAGGTAAACTGACTCAACATAAAGTAAAAGAATGGCCCTTCGCAGAGGGAAGCATGGATTACTATTTTTGTGCTAGAGCTTTTCATTTTGAAAACATAGAAACAATTTTGTAACCGGTAGTAATAAATCATATGTGTTATGTATAAGACATCCTATAAGTTGCAAGCTTCATGCATAGAATACCAATAGTGCTCGCACCTTGTCCTAATTAGCTTGGATTAACACGGATTATCATTGCATAACATATGTTTCAACCAAGTGTCACAAAGGGGTACCTCTATGCCGCCTGTACAGAGGTCTAAGGATAAAGTTCGCATTGGATTTCTTGCTTTTGATTATTCTCAACTTAGACATCCATACCGGGACAACATAGAAAACAGATAATGGACTCCTCTTTTAATGCTTAAGCATTCAACAACAGATAATATTCTCATAAGAGATTGAGGATTAATGTACAAGCTAAAACTTCCACCATGATACATGGCTTTGGTTAGCGGCCCAATGTTCTTCTCTAACAATATGCATACTCAAACCATTTAATCATGAGAAATCTCCCTTACTTCAGACAAGACGAACATGCATAGCAACTCACATGATATTCAACAAAGTAAAAAGTTGATGGCGTCCCCAGAAACATGGTTACCGCTCAACAAGCAACTTATAAGAACTAAGATACATAAGCGACATATTCATTACCACAATAGTTTTTAGGCTACTTTCCCATGAGCTATGTATTGCAAAGACAAGGAATGAATTTTTAAAGGTAGCACACAAGCAATTTACTTTGGAATGGCAGAAAAATACCACATATAGGTAGTTATGGTGGACACAAATGGCATAGGTTTTGGCTCAAGATTTTTGGATGCACGAGAAGCATTTCCTCTCAGTACAAGGCTTTGGCTAGCAAGGTTGTTTGAAGCAAACACAAGTATAAACCGATACAACAAAACTTACATAAGAACATCTTGCAAGCATTATAAGACTCTACACTGTCTTCCTTGTTGCTCAAACACTTTTACCAGAAAATATCTAGACCTTAGGGAGACCAATCATGCAAACCAAATTTTCTTCCAAACTGAAACTTCCACCATGATTCATGGCTTTAGTTAGCGGCCCAATGTTCTTCTCTAACAATATGCATACTCAAACCATTTGATCATGAAAATCGCCCTTACTTCAGACAAGACGAACATGCATAGCAACTCACATGATATCCAACAAAGGTGTAAAAGTTGATGGTGTCCACAGAAACATGGTTACCGCTCAACAAGCAACTTATAAGAAATAAGACACATAGCAACATATTCAATACCACAATAGTTTTTAAGGCTATTTTCCCATGAGCTATGTATTGCGAAGACAAAGAATAGGTTTTTAAAGGTAGCAGTCAAGTAATGTGCTTTGGAATGGCAGAGAAATACCATTTAGTAGGTAGGTATGGTGGACACAAATTGCATAGTTTTTTGGCTCAAGGATTTGGATGCACGAGAAGTAATCCCTCTCAATACAAGGCTTAGGCTAGCAAGGTTGTTTGAAGCAAACTCAAGTATAAACCGGTACAGCAAAACTTACATAAGAACATATTGCAAGCATTATAAGACTCTACACTGTCTTCCTTGTTGTTCAAACACCTTAACCAGAAAATATCTAGACTTAGAGAGACCAATCATGCAAACCAAATTTTAACAAGCTCTATGTAGTTCTTCATTAATAGGTGCAAAGTACATGATGCAAGAGCTTAAACATGATCTATATGAGCACAACAATTGCCAAGTATCAAATTATTCAAGACATTATACCAATTACCACATGAAGCATTTTCTGTTTCCAACCAGATAACAATGAACGAAGCAGTTTCAACCTTCGCCATGAACATTAAAAGTAGCACTAAGAACACATGTGTTCATATGCAACAGCGGAGCGTGTCTCTCTCCCATACAAAGAATGCTAGGATCCGAATTTATTCAAACAAAACAAAAATAAAAACAAACAGACGCTCCAAGTAAAGTACATAAGATGTGACTGAATAAAAATATAGTTTCAATAGAGGTGACCTGATAAGTTGTCGATGAAGAAGGGGATGCCTTGGGCATTCCCAAGCTTAGATGCTTGAGTCTTCTTGAAATATGCATGGATGAACCACGAGGGCATCCCCAAGCTTAGACTTTTCACTCTTCTTGATCATATTGTATCATCCTCCTCTCTTGACCCTTGAAAACTTCCTCCACACCAAACTCGAAACAAACTCATTAGAGGGTTAGTGCATAATTAAAAATTCACATATTCAGAGGTGACATAATCATTCTTAACACTTCTGGACATTGCACAAAGCTTCTGAAAGTTAATGGAACAAAGAAATCCATCAAACGTAGCAAAACAGGCAATGCGAAATAAAAGGCAGAATCTGTGAAAACAGAACAGTCCGTAAAGACGAATTTTTATGAGGCACTTAACTTGCTCAGATGAAAAAGCTCAAATTGAATGAAAGTTGCGTACATATCTGAGGATCACGCACGTAAATTGGTAGAATTGTATGAGTTACCTACAGACAGGGCTGCTAAATTTCGTGACAGTAAGAAATCTGTTTCTGCGCAGTAATCCAAATCTAGTATCAACATTACTATCAAAGACTTTACTTGGCACAACAATGCAATAAAATAAAGATAATGAGAGGTTGCTACAGTAGTAACAACTTCCAAGACTCAAATATAAAACAAAAGTACAGAAGTAAAATAATGGGTTGTCTCCCATAAGCGCTTTTCTTTAACGCCTTTCAGCTAGGCGCAGAAAGTGTGAATCAAGTATTATCAAGAGATGAAGCATTAGCATTCTTACCAGGGGGGTTGGGAGTTTTCTCAACAATGCATTGTATCTTGTATATATAAGTAGCTCCTCTTTCGTTGCTCCTAGGTTTACTATCCTCATCAAACAAATTTTCAGGAACAAGCCAAGCATAGTTATTTTCTAGAGCTTCATGCATTCCTAGGAGCTTACTAGGTATCGGTACCTTAATCTCCTCACCATCATTAACATTATTAGTGTAGTTTATTCTATCCATGTCCATCTTTTCAAGTGTTTTTGCAAAATCGGTATAAAAGCCAAGCCTCTTATTCTTAATAAAAACTTTTCTAGCTTCTTTAGCTATATCATCAAATTCTCTAAGAAGGACCTCTAAAACAAAATCTATCTTTTCTCCCTGATACGTCTCAAACGTATCTATAATTTCTTATGTTCCATGCTACTTTTATGATGATACTCACATGTTTTATACACATTATATGTCATTATTATGCATTTTCCGGCACTAACCTATTGACGAGATGCCGAAGAGCCAGTTGCTGTTTTCTGCTGTTTTTGGTTTCAGAAATCCTAGTAAGGAAATATTCTCGGAATTGGACGAAATCAACGCCCAGGGGCCTATTTTTCCACGAATCTTCCAGAAGTCCGAAGAGGAAACGAAGTGGGGCCACGAGGTGGCGACACACTAGGGCGGCGCGGCCTGGGCCTTGGCCGCGTGGCCCTGTTGTGTGGGCCCCTCGTGACGCCCCCTGACCTGCCCTTCCGCCTACATATAGTCTTCGTCGCGAAACCCCCAGTACCGGGAGCCACGATACGGAAAACCTTCCAGAGACGCCGCCGCCGCCAATCCCATCTCGGGGGATTCAGGAGATCGCCTCCGGCACCCTGCCGGAGAGGGGAATCATCTCCCGGAGGTCTCTTCATCGCCATGATCGCCTCCGGATCGATGTGTGAGTAGTTCACCCCTGGACTATGGGTCCATAACAGTAGCTAGATGGTCGTCTTCTCCTTATTGTGCTATCATGTTAGATCTTGTGAGCTGTCTATCATGATCAAGATCATCTATTTGTAATCCTTCATGTTGTGTTTGTTGGGATCCGATGGATATTGAATACTATGTCAAGTTGATTATCAATCTATCATATATGTTATTTATGTTCTTGCATGCTCTCTGTTGCTAGTAGAGGCTCTGGCCAAGTTGATACTTGTGACTCCAAGAGGGAGTATTTATGCTCGATAGTGGGTTCATGCCTCCATTAAATCTGGGACAGTGCCAGAAAGTTCTAAGGTTGTGGATGTGCTGTTGCCACTAGGGATAAAACATCGATGCTTTGTCTAAGGATATTTGTGTTGATTACATTACGCACCATACTTAATGCAATTGTCTGTTGTTTACAACTTAATACTGGAGGGGGTTCGGATGATAACCTGAAGGTGGACTTTTTAGGCATAGATGCATGCTGGATGGCGGTCTATGTACTTTGTCGTAATGCCCTGATTAAATCTCATAGTACTCATCATGATATATGTATGTGCATTGTTATGTGATACGTCTCCGACGTATCGATAATTTCTTATGTTCCATGCCACATTATTGATGTTATCTACATGTTTTATGCACACTTTATGTCATATTCGTGCATTTTCTGGAACTAACCTATTAACAAGATGCCGAAGTGCCGATTCTTTGTTTTCTGCTGTTTTTGGTTTCAGAAATCCTAGTAAGGAAATATTCTCGGAATTGGACGAAATCAAAGCCCAGGGGCCTATTTTCTCACGAAGCTTCCAGAAGTCCGAAGGAGAGACGAAGAGGGGCCACGGAGGGGCCACACCCTAGGCGGCGCGGCCCCCCTTGGCCGCGCGGCCTGTGGTGTGGGGCCCCGTGCCGCCTCTTGACCTGCCCTTCCGCCTATAAAAAGTCTCCGTGACGAAACCCCCGGTCTGAGAACCACGATACGGAAAACCTTCCGGAGACGCCGCCGCCGCCGATCCCATCTCGGGGATCCAGAGATCGCCTCCGGCACCCTGCCGGAGAGGGGAATCATCTCCCGGAGGACTCTACGCCGCCATGGTCGCCTCCGGTGTGATGTGTGAGTAGTCTACCCCTGGACTATGGGTCCATAGCAGTAGCTAGATGGTTGTCTTCTCCCCATTGTGCTATCATTGTCGGATCTTGTGAGCTGCCTAACATGATCAAGATCATCTATCTGTAATTCTATATGTTGCGTTTGTTGGGATCCGATGAATAGAGAATACTTGTTATGTTGATTATCAAAGCTATGCTTATGTGTTGTTTATGATCTTGCATGCTCTCCGTTATTAGTAGATGCTCTGGCCAAGTTGATGCTAGTAACTCCAAGAGGGAGTATTTATGCTCGATAGTGGGTTCATGCCTCTGTGAATCTGGAGGAGTGACAAGAACCACTAAGGTTATGGATGTGCTGTTGCCACTAGGGATAAAACATTAGTGCTATGTTCAAGGATGTAGTCACTAGTTACATTACGCACCATACTTAATGCAATTGTCTGTTGTTAGCAACTTAATACTGGAAGGGGTTCGGATGATAACCTGAAGGTGGACTTTTTAGGCATAGATGCAGTTGGATGACGGTCTATGTACTTTGTCGTAATGCCCAATTAAATCTCACTATACTCATCATGATATGTATGTGCATGGTCATGCTCTCTTTATTTGTCAATTGCCCAACTGTAATTTGTTCACCCAACATGCTGTTCGTCTTATGGGAGAGACACCTCTAGTGAACTGTGGACCCCGGTCCAATTCTCTTTCTTGAAATACAATCTCTTTGCCAATCTTGTTCTCTTGTTTTTACGCAAACAATCATCTTCCACACAATACGGTTAATCCTTTGTTACAGCAAGCCGGTGAGATTGACAACCTCACTGTTTCGTTGGGGCAAAGTACTTTGGTTGTGTTGTGCAGGTTCCACGTTGGCGCCGGAATCTCTGGTGTTGCGCCGCACTACATCCCGCCGCCATCAACCTTCAACGTGCTTCTTGGCTCCTCCTGGTTCGATAAACCTTGGTTTCTTTCTGAGGGAAAACTTGCTGCTGTGCGCATCATACCTTCCTCTTGGGGTTGCCCAACGAACGTGTGAAATACACGCCATCATTATGCCTTCTTTATTTGTCAATTGCCCAACTGTAATTTGTTCACCCAACATCTGCTATCTTATGGGAGAGACACCACTAGTGAACTATGGACCCTGGTCCTATTCTTTGCATCTGAAATACAATCTACTGCAATTGTTCTTTACTGTTATTCGCAAACAAACATCATCATCCACACTATACATCTAATACTTTGTTTACAGCAAGCCGGTGAGATTGACAACCTCGCTGTTACGTTTGGGCAAAGTTCTGTGATTGTGTTGTGCAGGTTCCACGTTGGCGCCGGAATCCCTGGTGTTGCGCCGCACTACACTCCTCCGCCATCAACCTTCAACGTGCTTCTTGACTCCTACTGGTTCGATTAAACCTTGGTTTCTTACTGAGGGAAACTTGCTACTGTGCGCATCACACCTTCCTCTTTGGGTTCCCAACGGACGTGTCAACTACACGCATCAAGCAAATTTCTGGTGCCGTTGCCGGGGAGATCAAGACACGCTGCAAGGGGAGTCTCCACTTCCAATCTCTTTACTTTGTTTTTGTCTTGCTTTGCTTTATTTTATTTACTACTTTGTTTGCTGCACTTAAACAAAACACAAAAAAAATTAGTTGCTAGTTTTACTTTATTTACTGTCTTGTTCTTGATACGTCTCCGACGTATCTATAATTTCTGATGTTCCATGCTTGTTTTATGACAATACCGACATGTTTTGTTCACACTTTATGACATTATTATGCGTTTTCCGGAACTAACCTATTGACGAGATGCCGAAAGGCCAGTTGTTGTTTTCTGCTGTTTTTGGTTCCAGAAAGGTTGTTCGGGCAATATTCTCGGAATTGGACGAAATCAACGCCAAACCTCCTATTTTTCCCGGAAGGCTCCAGAACACCGAAGGAGAGTCGGAGGAGAGCCAGGGGCCCCACACCATAGGGCCGCGCGGGCCAGACCCTGGCCGCACCGGCCTAGGGTGAGGCCACCCTGTCAGCCCTCCTGCGCCGCCTCTTCGCCTATAAAACCCCTTTCGACCTAAAAACGCAGTACCAATTGACGAAACTCCAGAAAGACTCCAGGGGCACCGCCACCGTCGCGAAACTCCAATTCGGGGGACAGAACTCTCTGTTCCGGCACCCTGCCGGGACGGGGAATTGCCCCCGGAGCCATCTCCACCGCCGTCTTCACCGCCATCTTCACCGCCATCGCTGCCTCCATGATGAGGAGGGAGTAATCCACCCCCGAGGCTGAGGGCTCCGCTGTAGCTATGTGGTTCATCTCTCTCCCATGTACCTCAATACAATAATCTCATGAGCTGCTTTACATGATTGAGATTCATATGAGTTTTGTATCACAATTCATCTATGTGCTACTCTAGTGATGTTATTAAAGTAGTCTATTCCTCCTCCATGATGTAATGTTGGCAGTGTGTGCATCATGAAGTACTTGGTTTATGCTATGATTGTGATCTCTTGTAGATTATGAAGTTAACTATTACTATGATGGTATTGATGCGATCTATTCCTCCTTTCATAGTGTGAAGGTTACGGTGTGCATGCTATGTTAGTACTTGGTTTAGTCGTATTGATCTTTCATGCACTCTAAGGTTATTTAAATATGAACATTGAATTGTGGAGCTTGTTAACTCCGGCATTGAGGGTTCGTGTAATCCTATGCAATGGTGTTCATCATCCAACAAAAGAGTGTAGAGTATGCATTTATCTATTCTGTTATGTGATCAATGTTGAGAGTGTCCACTAGTGAAAGTATGATCCCTAGGCCTTGTTCCTAAATACTGCTATCGCTGCTTGTCTACTGTTTTACTGCGTTACTACTGCTTGTTTACTGTCCTGGGCAAAGCACTTTTCTGGTGCCGTTGCTACTGCTCATATATATTCATACCACCTGTATTTCACTATCTCTTCGCCGAACTAGTGCACCTATTAGGTGTGTTGGGGACACAAGAGACTTCTTGCTTTGTGGTTGCAGGGTTGCTTGAGAGGGATATCTTTGACCTCTTCCTCCCTAAGATCGATAAACCTTGGGTGATCCACTTAAGGGAAACTTGCAGCTGTTCTACAAACCTCTGCTCTTGGAGGCCCAACACTGTCTACAAGAATAAAGGCTCCCGTAGACATCAAGCTATTTTCTGGCGCCGTTGCCGGGGAGGTAAGGTAAAAGGTATCCACATCCTCCGACTACTAAGCTATTTCCTAGCACTGTTGCCGGTGTGTGAGTGCTCGAAGCTATCTCCTTTAGATTCTGCAATTGCATCTTTTTGTTTCTTGTTTTTATTTTCACTAGTTAGGCATAATGGAAAACAACAAAAAAATTGGTGAGCTTTTTAATCTTTTTCCTGATTTAGAATTGTTTGATGCGAAAATTAAAAAACCTATGGAACCTTATTTGCATGCTAGTAGCGATGTTATTAGTATGAATGCAATTACTGCTAATGCTATGGAGAAGTCTAAGCTTGGGGAAGCTAGTTTTTGTGATCTTTTTAGCTTCCCATCTTTAGGGGAGAAAATTTGCTCTGATAATACTTTATCTCCCATATGCGATAACTCTAATGATGCTTGTGATATTTTAAATGCACCTACTGAAAGTATTCCATATAAAATACCTATGAAAATTATTGAACGTGTTATGGATAACCGCTATGAAGGGGATGGAACTGTCCATCCTGGAGATCATTTACTGTTTTTGCATGAATTATGCGGGTTATTCAAGTGTGCAGGTATCTCTATGGATGAAGTGAAGAAGAAATTATTCTCTATGTCGTTGTCTGGTGAAGCGGCGCATTGGTATAAAGCTATTTGAAGGATGAGCATCCTCTTGATTGGAAGGATATTGTGCCTCTATTTTATTCTAAATTCTATCCTCCAAGTGAAATTCACAAAGACCGAAACCGAATATATAATTTCTGGCCTCATGATGGAGAGAGTATTGCCCAAGCATGGGAGAGATTGAAGTCTTTAATGCTCAAATGCCCCAATCATGAGCTTCCTGGTAATGTTATTATTGATAATTTCTATGCAAGACTTTCTTTTCAAGACAAGACCTTGCTGGATACTTCTTGTTCTGGATCATTCACGCGCAATAAAGAAGAGTTTAAATGGGACCTTCTTAATCGGATTCAGGAGAACGCTGAAGATTGGGAGAATGACAAAGGTAAAGAATCAGGTATAAACTATGATTATGAATGCATTGAAACTTTTATGGATACTGGTAAATTTCGAAATATGAGTGCTACCTATGGTCTTGACTCTCAAGTTGCTGCAAATCTTTATAAAGCTTTTGCCTCTCATTTTGAATTGCCTAGGAAGAATTTTGATAAGTATCATGAACCTTTTAAAGAGGCTTGTATGAAAGATGAAATTGTTGTTAATGATTGCAATAGACATGCTCAAACTCCTAAGAATGCTATTTCCTATAAGCATGTTAATTTTTGTGGAATGCATAGACCTTGTGGAATTAATCAAATCGAAGATGAATATTGTATCCATCATACTAATGAAAAAACTAGAAAGTGGTCTAGGGCGCTAGATGATCTTGGTAAAAAAGTTTGCGTCCTCTATCCTTTTATTTGTGAACTTTGCCATAGAGTGGGTCATTTTAATTTTCAATGCTCCTCCAATGATAATTTGAACCCCATGAGCGCTGCAAATTTGTATTGTGATGATGAAATTACTCCTAATCAGCATGATGAACTCACTTTATTTTTGTGGTGTGAAGAGTTATCAAGAAAAATTTCTTTGTTAGATATTAATGATCTTGATGTTGATGATGTCCTGCATGGGTGTTTTTCTTATTGCATTGATAATTGCCATACAAATACTTACATACAAAATATTTTAGAAGATGACACCTTGCCAAAATATGATAGGACCGCTGTGTGTTTTGAACTTATTAATGAAAAGGAGGAATCCTCCCAAGTTTCTTCTATTGTTTCTGGAAATAAAGCAGGTTATGTGGAGAAGCCTCTCATCAAGCCTCTCCCTCCTAAAGAAGGGAACAAGGAAAAGGAGAAGAAGAAGAAGAAGAAGAAGAAGAAGGGAACGAAGAAGAAGAAGAAGAAGGGGAATAAAAAGAAAGAGGTAACAGCATATCCCCGCGTGTATGAGATAACGATAGGTAACCATAAGTATGTTGCTCCTAATGATTATTATGATAATGAATCTGAATACAATGATCTTCCTATGCCCTTTACATACATTAGTGATCATGATTTGAATGAGCACACTACTTTTGATATTGCAAATCTCTGGGAAACTAATTCTGAAAATGATGATGATAATAATTGCCATAGTATCAGTGCTATCCATGCTTCCTCCCATAATGATATAGAAAGATCTAAGCTTGGGGAAGAGGTGTTTGAAAATCCTTTTGCTACTGATCATTATGTGTTTGATACATCTCCTTCTAATAACAATGATGGTATGGTTACAGATAAACCGACTGTGAAAGATAACTATTCTATTTCTTATGATGACACTGTGCCTCCGACCTTTGATGATTATTATAAAGAATGCTATGATATAGGTTATAACTATCCTTATGAAACTTGTCATAGTTATGATTGGATTGCCAAAAACAATTCCCTTAATATGCAACTTGTTTACCATGTTCAAATTCTTGATAATAATCCTGCTCCAATTACTATTAATGAGAAGAATTCTTCTTATGCCAAAATTAATGATACTTCTATGCATATGAACCATGATAAGAATGTTTTAAGTGATGGGTATATTGTGGAATTCATCAATGATGCTACTGAAAGTTATTATGAGAGAGGGAAACATGGGTATATGCATCTTAATAGTATTAAGTTTCCCCTCTTTATGTTGAGAATCTTGAAGTTACTCGTGTTTTATCCTCTTATGCTTGTCACTTTGTTCTTCATGAATTCATTTGTGTACAAGATTCCTTTTCATAGGAAGCATGCTAGGCTTAAATTTGTTGAATTTGCCTCTTGATGCTCCTTTTTGCTCCAAATACTATTTCTTGCGAGTATATCATTAAAACTGCTGAGCCCATCTTAATGGCTATAAAGAAAGAACTTCTTGGGAGATAACCCATGAGTTTATTTTGCTACAGTACTTTTATTTTGTATTTGAGTCTTGGAAGTTGTCACTACTGTAGCAACCTCTCCTTATCTTATTTTATTGCATTGTTGTGCCAAGTAAAGTCTTTGATAGAAAGGTTGATACTAGATTTGGATTACTGCGCAGAAACCGATTTCTTGCTGTCACGAATCTGGGCCTAATTATATGTAGGTAACTCAGAAAATTATGCCAATTTACGTGAGTGATCCTCAGATATGTACGCAACTTTCATTCAATTTGAGCATTTTCATCTGAGCAAGTCTGGTGCCATTTTAAAATTCGTCTTTACGGACTGTTCTGTTTTGACAGATTCTGCCTTTTATTTCGCATTGCTTCTTTCGCTGTGTTGGGTGGATTTCTTTGTTCCATTACCTTCCAGTAGCTTTGGGCAATGTCCAGAAGTGTTAATAATGATTGTGTCACCTCTGAACATGTGAATTTTTGATTATGCACTAACCCTCTAATGAGTTTGTTTCGAGTTTGGTGTGGAGGAAGTTTTCAAGGGTCAAGAGAGGAGGATGATATACTATGATCAAGAAGAGTGAAGAGTCTAAGCTTGGGGATGCCCCCGTGGTTCATCCCTGCATATTTCAAGAAGACTCAAGCATCTAAGCTTGGGGATGCCCAAGGCATCCCCTTCTTCATCGACAACTTATCAGGTTTCTTCTCTTGAAACTATATTTTTATTCAGTCACATCTTATGTACTTTACTTGGAGCGTCTGTGTGCTTTTATTTTTGTTTTGTGTTTGAATAAGATCTGATCCATCATGCTTGTGTGGGAGAGAGATACGCTCCGCTGTTTCGTATGAACAAATATGTTCTTAGCTTTATCTTTAATGTTCATTGCGAAAGTTGAACTATTTCATTCATTGTTATATGGTTGGAAACGGAAAATGCCACATGTGGTAAACGGTTTAATGTCTTGAATAATGTGATACTTGGAAATTGTTGTGCTCATATAGATCATGTTTAAGCCCTTCACTTATTTAGGTCTCCCGATGGGAACAACTAAGCCAACAATCAGAGATATGTCACCTCTTATTGATAGGGTGGAGAGGAGATTATCTGCCACTACATCCTTCTTGTCTTATGGAGATAGATTGGTTTTGGTCAACTCAGTGCTCTCCTCTTTGCCTACTTTTTTCATGCTTTCTCTAAGGATTCCTGTGGGAGTGGTGGATGTAGTTGATAGAGCAAGGAGACACTGCCTGTGGAGAAGGAAAGATAAGGAGAAAATTCATTCTCTGGCTGCCTGGCAAATGATTTGTAAACCCAAGAATAAAGGTGGCCTGGGCATCATTGATTTAAGAATCCAAAATATAGCACTTCTGCTGAAATATCTTCATAAATTCTATAATAATGATGCTACTCCCTGGGTGCAATTAGTGAGGGACTCTTACTATTTTGGATCAGTTCCTCATGCCACTGTACTTGTTGGCTCCTTCTGGTGGAGAGATGTGTTCAGCTTGGTGGACCAGTACAGAGCTGTCACTAAGTGTACAATTGGAAATGGTGAGTCCATACTTTTTTGGGGTGATAAGTGGAAAGAGGAATCACTGGATGTCAGGTTTCCCAGGCTGTTTTCTTTCACTAAGGATAAGCTTCAGTCAATCAAAGAATTTTGTAATATGGATGATATTACAGATGGATTTCATCTTCCCTTGTCCACACAGGCTCATGGAGAAATGTTGCAGTTGAGGGATTTTCTTCAAAATGTGGAATTATCTGAGGGGACAAAAGACACTTGGTTGATCCAAAAAGGTAATGGGCAATATAAGCCAAGTCTGATTTATCGATTGCATTTTGGCTCAATGCTAAACCACACTCCCTCTATTTGGTTGTGGAAGAGCAAATGTACCTCAAAACACAAATTCTTTGCCTGGCTCATTCTTCATGATAGAATAAATACCAAGGACATGCTACTGAGGAGGCATTGGAATGTTTCTGATATTCACAGTTGTGTGTTGTGTCATGATGATTCTTATGAAGATTGGAGACACCTCTTTTTTAACTGCATGTACAGCACACGAATTTGGAATTATTTGCAAATACCCTGGCACCCGGGAGATACACTTGCATCACTATATGCTGCCAAAAGAAATTTTCAGGGACCATGTTTTGTTGAAGTTGTGGTCATTGCATGTTGGAACATTTGGAAGCAAAGGAATGCATGCATCTTTAAACATATCAGGCCGACTTTCAGAGGTTGGAAGGCGGGTTTTTTTCATGATATCACCATGCTTATGCATAGGGTGAAAGCTGTTGATGTAGATCCTTTGTCAATATGGCTAAAGTCTCTCCCATAGGTTTCTTTTGTATATAGCTTGTTTCTTGTTTTCTTTTTCTCTTTTGTATATATTGTAACTCTTTTGTTTTGGGTTTAATAAAGTGAGGCTGTGGGGGGCTCCCCCACAGTAGAAAGTTTCAAAAAAAAAATTTGGTTTGCATGATTGATCTCTAGAGTCTAGATATTTTCTGGTTGAGGTGTTTGAACAACAAGGAGACAATGTAAAGTCTTATAATAGCTACAATATGTTCATATGTGAGCTTTGCTGCACCTTTTATACTTGAGTTTGCTTCAAACAACCTTGCTAGCCTAGCCTTGTATTGAGAGGAATTCTTCTCATGCATCCAAATCCTTGAGCCAACTACTATGCCATTTGTGTCCACCATACCTACCTACCACATGGTATTTCTCCGCCATTCCAAAGTACATTACTTGAGTGCTACCTTTAAAATTTCTATTCTTTACCTTTGCAACATATAGCTCATGGGACAAAATAGCCTTAAAAACTATCGTGGTGAAGAATATGTACTTATGTGTCTTATTTCTTAGTAAGTTGCTTGTTGAGCGGTAACCATGTTTTCTGGGGACGCCATCAACTCTTTTACCTTTGTTGAATATCATGTGAGTTGCTATGCATGTTCGTCTTGTCTGAAGTAAGGGCGGTTTTCACAATCAAATGGTTTGAGTATGCATACTATTAGAGAAGAACATTGGGCCGCTAACTAAAGCCATGATTCATGGTGGAAGTTTCAGTTTGGACAATCAATCCTCAATCTCTTATGAGAAAATTAATTGTTGTTAAATGCTTATGCATTAAAGAGGAGTCCATTATCTGTTGTCTATGTTGTCTCGGTATGGATGTCTAAGTTGAGAATAACCGAAAGCGAGAAATCCAATGCGAGCTTTCTCCTTAGACCTTTGTACAGGCGGCATAGAGGTACCCCTTTGTGACACTTGGTTGAAACATATGCTATGCAATGATAATCCGTGTTAACCCAAGCTAATTAGGACAAGGTGCGAGCACTATTAGTATACTATGCATGAGGCTTGCAACTTATAAGATGTCTTATACATAACTCATATGCTTTATTACTACCATTGACAAAGTTGTTTCTTGTTTTCAAAATGAAAAGCTCTAGCACAAATATAGTAATCAATGCTTCCCTCTGCGAAGGGCCTATCTTTTACTTTATTGTTGAGTCAGTTTGCCTATTCTTTCTATCCCAGAAGCAAACACTTGTGTCAACTGTGTGCATTGATTCTTACATGTTTACTTATTGCACTTGTTATATTACTTTGTGTTGACAATTATCCATGAGATATACATGTCGAAGTTGAAAGCAACTGCTGAAACTTTATCTTCCTTTATGTTGCTTCAATACCTTTACTTCGAATTTATTGCTTTATGAGTAACTCTTATGCAAGTCTTATTGATGCTTGTCTTGAAAGTATTATTCATGAAAAGTCTTTGCTATATGATTCAATTGTTTACTCATTGCATTAACATTGCTTTGAATCGCTGCATTCATCTCATATGCTTTACAATAGTATGATCAAGATTATGTTGGTAGCATATCACTTCAGAAATTATCTTTTATCTTTTACCTACTCGAGGACGAGTAGGAACTAAGCTTGGGGATGCTGATACGTCTCCGACGTATCTATAATTTCTGATGTTCCATGCTTGTTTTATGACAATACCGACATGTTTTGTTCACACTTTATGACATTATTATGCGTTTTCCGGAACTAACCTATTGACGAGATGCCGAAAGGCCAATTGTTGTTTTCTGCTGTTTTTGGTTCCAGAAAGGCTGTTCGGGCAATATTCTCGGAATTGGACGAAATCAACGCCAAACCTCCTATTTTTCCCGGAAGGCTCCAGAACACCGAAGGAGAGTCGGAGGAGAGCCAGGGGCCCCACACCATAGGGCCGCGCGGGCCAGACCCTGGCCACGCCGACCTAGGGTGAGGCCACCCTGTCAGCCCTCCTGCGCCGCCTCTTCGCCTATAAAACCCCTTTCGACCTAAAAACGCAGTACCAATTGACGAAACTCCAGAAAGACTCCAGGGGCACCGCCACCGTCGCGAAACTCCAATTCGGGGGACAGAACTCTCTGTTCCGGCACCCTGCCGGGACGGGGAATTGCCCCCGGAGCCATCTCCACCGCCGTCTTCACCGCCATCTTCACCGCCATCGCTGCCTCCATGATGAGGAGGGAGTAATCCACCCCCGAGGCTGAGGGCTCCGCTGTAGCTATGTGGTTCATCTCTCTCCCATGTACCTCAATACAATAATCTCATGAGCTGCTTTACATGATTGAGATTCATATGAGTTTTGTATCACAATTCATCTATGTGCTACTCTAGTGATGTTATTAAAGTAGTCTATTCCTCCTCCATGATGTAATGTTGGCAGTGTGTGCATCATGAAGTACTTGGTTTATGCTATGATTGTGATCTCTTGTAGATTATGAAGTTAACTATTACTATGATGGTATTGATGCGATCTATTCCTCCTTTCATAGTGTGAAGGTTACGGTGTGCATGCTATGTTAGTACTTGTTTTAGTCGTATTGATCTTTCATGCACTCTAAGGTTATTTAAATATGAACATTGAATTGTGGAGCTTGTTAACTCCGGCATTGAGGGTTCGTGTAATCCTACGCAATGGTGTTCATCATCCAACAAAAGAGTGTAGAGTATGCATTTATCTATTCTGTTATGTGATCAATGTTGAGAGTGTCCACTAGTGAAAGTATGATCCCTAGGCCTTGTTCCTAAATACTGCTATCGCTGCTTGTCTCTTTTTCTTTGCGTTACTCTTGCGTTACTCTTGCTTGTTTCTTGTCCTGGGCAAAGCACTTTTAAGTGCTTGTTGCTACTGCTCATATATATTCATACCACCTGTATTTCACTATCTCTTCGCCGAACTAGTACACCTATTAGGTGTGTTGGGGACACAAGAGACTTCTTGCTTTGTGGTTGCAGGGTTGCTTGAGAGGGATATCTTTGACCTCTTCCTCCCTGAGATCGATAAACCTTGGGTGATCCACTTAAGGGAAACTTGCTGCTGTTCTACAAACCTCTGCTCTTGGAGGCCCAACATTGTCTACAAGAATAAAGGCTCCCGTAGACATCAGTTCTCCATATCAAAAACACAAAAATTAGTTACTCGCATTTACTTTATCTAGTTTTCTCTATTTACTACTGTTAAAATGAATACTCCTGAAAATACTAAGTTGTGTGACTTCACTAGCACTAATAATAATGATTTCCTATGCACACCTATTGCTCCACCTGCTACTACAGCAGAATTCTTTGAAATTAAACATGCTTTACTGAATCTTGGTATGAGGGAGCAATTTTCTGGTGTTAGTTCTGATGATGCTGCTGCCCATCTTAATAATTTTGTTGAACTATGTGAAATGCAAAAGTATAAGGATGTAGATGGTGATATTATAAAACTTAAATTGTTTCCTTTCTCATTAAGAGGAAGAGCTAAAGATTGGTTGCTATCTTTGCCTAGAAATAGTATTGATTCTTGGACTAAATGTAAAGATGCTTTTATTGGTAGATATTATCCTCCCGCTAAAATTATATCTTTGAGAAGTAGCATAATGAATTTTAAGCAATTAGATAATGAACATATTGCTCAAGCATGAGAGAGAATGAAATCTTTGGTAAAGAATTGCCCAACCCATGGACTGACTACTTGGATGATCATCCAAACCTTCTATGCAGGACTGAATTTTTCTTCGCGGAACCTATTGGATTCAGCTGCTAGAGGTACCTTTATGTCCATCACTTTGGGGGCGGCAACAAAGCTTCTTGATAATATGATGATAAATTACTCTGAATGGCACACGGAAAGAGCTCCACAAGGTAAGAAGGTAAATTCTGTCGAAGAAACCTCCTCCTTGAGTGATAAGATTGATGTGATTATGTCTATGCTTGCGAATAGTAGATCTAATGTTGATCCAAATAATGTTCCTTTAGCTTCATTGGTTGCTCAAGAAGAAAATGTTGATGTGAATTTCAACAACAATGCTTATAGGAATAATTCTGGTAACAACTATAGGCCATATCCTTCTGCTAATGGTAATGGTTATGGTAATTCTTATGGGAATTCTTACAACAATAATAGGAGTGTACCCCCTGGTCTTGAAGCCATGCTTAAAGAATTTATTAGTACACAAACTGCTTTTAACAAATCTGTTGAGGAAAAGCTCGATAAAATTGATAGACTTGCCTCTGATGTTGATTTTTAAAATTGAAAGCCATTCCTAATACGGATAATGAAAATAAGATTGTTACTACAGCAAATGCCATCCAAGTTAGAATTAATGAGAATATAAGATTGATGGCTGAATTGCGTGCTAGGTGGGATAGAGAAGAAAATGAAAAACTAGCTAAAGAGAACAATGTAGCTAAAGTTTGGACTATTACCACCACTAGTAATGATAATGATTCACATGTTGCTACACCTCCTACTATCAATGGTAAAATAATTGGTGTTGGCAATGTTTCTACTCCTAGTGCAAAGCGTGCACAATTACCTGAAATTGCTAAAGCTATTTGAAGCTGCTTGTGATAAAACTGCTGAAATTTTTTCCAACATTGGGGACAATGATCCCATTGTTGTAGATCATAATGGTTTAGATTTTGATGATTGTCACATCTCTGAAGTTATAAAGTTCTTACAAAAACTTGCTAGAAGTCCCAATGCTAGTGCTATAAATTTGGCCTTTACAAAACATATTACAAATGCTCTTATAAAAGCTAGCGAAGAGAAACTAAAACTTGAAACTTCTATTCATATGAAGTTAGAAGATGGTTGGGAGCCCATCATTAAGATGCGGGTCAATGATTTTGATTGTAATGCTTTATGTGATCTTGGTGCAAGTATTTCTGTTATGCCTAAGAAACTCTATGATATGCTTGACTTGCCACCATTGAAAAATTGTTATTTGGATGTTAATCTTGCTGATAATGTTAAAAAGAAACCTTTGGGAAGGATTGATAATATTCGTATTATGGTTAACAATAACCTTGTCCCCGTTGATTTTGTTGTCTTGGATATTGAATGCAATGCATCTTGTCCCATTATATTGGGAAGACCTTTTCTTCGAACTGTTGGTGCTACCATTGATATGAAGGAAGGTAATATTAAATATCAATTTCCTCTCAAGAAAGGTATGGAACACTTCCCTAGAAATATAATGAAGTTACCTTATGATTCTATTATTAGAACAAATTATGATGTCGATGCTTCTTCTCTTGATAATACTTGATTCACACTTTCTGCGCCTAGCTGAAAGGCGTTAAAGAAAAGCGCTTATGGGAGACAACCCATGATTTTACTACAGTACTTTGTTTTATATTTGAGTCTTGAAAGTTGTTACTACTGTAGCAACCTCTTCTAATCTTTATTTTATTGCATTGTTGTGCCAAGTAAAGTCTTTGATAGTAAAGCCAATACTAGATTTGGATTACTGCGCAGGAACAGATTTCTTGCTGTCACGAATCTGGGCAGAATTATCTGTAGGTAACTCAGAAAAATCTGCAAATTTACGTGCGTGATCCTCAGATATGTACGCAACTTTCATTCAATTTGGGCATTTTCATCTGAGCAAGTCTGGTGCCACTTTAAAATTCGTCTTTACGGACTGTTCTGTTTTGACAGATTCTGCCTTTTATTTCGCATTGCCTGTTTTGCTATGTTTGATGGATTTCTTTGTTCCATTAACTTTCAGTAGCTTTGTGCAATGTCCAGAAGTATTAAGAATGATTATGTCACCTCTGAATATATGAATTATGCACTGACCCTCTAATGAGTTTGTTTCGAGTTTGGTGTGGAGGAAGTTTTCAAGGGTCAAGAGAGGAGGATGATACAATATGATCAAGAAGAGTGAAAAGTCAAAGCTTGGGGATGCCCCCGTGGTCCATCCCTGCATATTTTAAGAAGACTCAAGTGTCTAAGCTTGGGGATGCCCAAGGCATCCCCTTATTCATCGACAACATTATCAGGTTCCTCTAGTGAAACTATATTTTTATTCAGTCACATCTTATGTGCTTTACTTGGAGCGTCTGTTTGTTTTTATTTTTGTTTTGTTTGAATAAGATTGTATCCTAGCATTCTTTGTTTGGGAGAGAGACATGCTCTGCTGTTTCGTATGAACACATGTGTTCTTAGCTTTATTCTTAATGTTCATTGCGAAAGTTGGACTATTTCATTCATTGTTATATGGTTGGAAACGGAAAATGCCGCATGTGGTAAATGGTATAATGTCTTGAATAATGTGATACTTGGCAATTTTTGTGCTCATATAGATCTTGTTTAAGCTCTTGCATCATGTACCTTGTACCCATTAATGAATAACTACATAGAGCATGTTAAAATTTGGTTTGCATGATTGGTCTCTCTAAGTCTAGATATTTTCTGGTTGAGGTGTTTGAACAACAAGGAGACGATGTAAAGTCTTATAATGCTTACAATATGTTTATATGTGAGTCTTGCTGCACCATTTCATACTTGAGTTTGCTTCAAACAACCTTGCTAGCCTAGCCATGCCATTTGTGTCCACCATACCTACCTACCACATGGTATTTCTCCGCCATTCCAAAGTACATTACTTGAGTGCTACCTTTAAAATTTCTATTCTTTACCTTTACAATATATAGCTCATGGGACAAAATAGCTTAAAAAACTATCGTGGTGAAGAATATGTACTTATGTGTCTTATTTCTTAGTAAGTTGCTTGTTGAGCGGTAACCATGTTTTTTGGGGACGCCATCAACTCTTTTACCTTTGTTGAATATCATGTGAGTTGCTATGCATGTTCGTCTTGTCTGAAGTAAGGGCGGTTTTCACAATCAAATGGTTTGAGTATGCATACTGTTAGAGAAGAACATTGGGCCGCTAACTAAAGCCATGATTCATGGTGGAAGTTTCAGTGTGGACAGCTAATCCTCAATCTCTTATGAGAATATTATCTGTTGTTAAATGCTTAAGCATTAAAAGAGGAGTCCATTATCTGTTGTCTATGTTGTCCCGGTATGGGTGTCTAAGTTGAGAATGATCAAAAGCGAGAAATCCAATGCGAACCTTCTCCTTAGACCCTTGTACAGGCGGCATAGAGGTACCCCTTTGTGACACTTGGTTCAAAATGAAAAGCTCTAGCACAAATATAGTAATCAATGCTTCCCTCTGCGAAGGGCCTATCTTTTACTTTATTGTTGAGTCAGTTTACCTATTCTTTCTATCCTAGAAGCAAACACTTGTGTAAACTGTGTGCATTGATTCTTACATGTTTACCTATTGCACCTGTTATATTACTTTGTGTTGAAAATTATCCATGAGATATACATGTTGAAGTTGAAAGCAACCGCTGAAACTTATATCTTCCTTTGTGTTGTTTCAAAGCTTTCTACTAAGAATTTATTGCTATATGAGTTAACTGTTATGCAAGTCTTATTGATGCTTGTCTTGAAAGTATTATTCATGAAAAGTCTTTGTTATATGATTCATTTGTTTACTCATTATCTTCATCATTGTTTCGAATCGCTGCATTCATCTCATGTGCTTTACAATAGTATTGATCAAGATTATGATAGCATGTCACTTCAGAAATTATCTTTGTTATCGTTTACCTACTCGAGGACGAGTAGGAACTAAGCTTGGGGATGCTTGATACGTCTCAAACGTATCTATAATTTCTTATGTTCAATGCTACTTTTATGATGATACTCACATGTTTTATACACATTATATGTCATTATTATGCATTTTCCGGCACTAACCTCTATTGACGAGATGCCGAAGAGCCAGTTGCTATTTTCTGCTGTTTTTGGTTTCAGAAATCCTAGTAAGGAAATATTCTCGGAATTGGACGAAATCAACGCCCAGGGGCCTATTTTTCCACGAAGCTTCCAGAAGTTCGAAGAGGAAACGAAGTGGGGCCACGAGGTGGCGACACACTAGGGCGGCGAGGCCTGGGCCTTGGCCGCGCGGCCCTGTTGTGTGGGCCCCTCGTGACGCCCCCTGACCTGCCCTTCCGCCTACATATAGTCTTCGTCGCGAAACCCCCAGTACCGGGAGCCACGATACGGAAAACCTTCCAGAGACGCCGCCGCCGCCAATCCCATCTCGGGGGATTCAGGAGATCGCCTCCGGCACCCTGCCGGAGAGGGGAATCATCTCCCGGAGGTCTCTTCATCGCCATGATCGCCTCCGGATCGATGTGTGAGTAGTTCACCCCTGGACTATGGGTCCATAGCAGTAGCTAGATGGTCGTCTTCTCCTCATTGTGCTATCATGTTAGATCTTGTGAGCTGCCTATCATGATCAAGATCATCTATTTGTAATCCTTCATGTTGTGTTTGTTGGGATCCGATGGATATTGAATACTATGTCAAGTTGATTATCAATCTATCATATATGTTATTTATGTTCTTGCATGCTCTCCGTTGCTAGTAGAGGCTCTGGCCAAGTTGATACTTGTGACTCCAAGAGGGAGTATTTATGCTCGATAGTGGGTTCATGCCTCCATTAAATCTGGGACGATGTGAGAAAGTTCTAAGGTTGTGGATGTGCTGTTGCCACTAGGGATAAAACATCGATGCTTTGTCTAAGGATATTTGTGTTGATTACATTACGCACCATACTTAATGCAATTGTCTGTTGTTTACAACTTTATACTGGAGGGGGTTCGGATGATAACCTTAAGGTGGACTTTTTAGGCATAGATGCATGCTGGATGGCGGTCTATGTAGTTTGTCGTAATGCCCTGATTAAATCTCATAGTACTCATCATGATATATGTATGTGCATTGTTATGCCTTCTTTATTTTTCAATTGCCCAACTGTAATTTGTTCACCCAACATCTGCTATCTTATGGGAGAGACACCACTAGTGAACTGTGGACCCCGGTCCTATTTTTTACATCTGAAATACAATCTACTGCAATTGTTCTTTACTGTTCTTCGCAAACAAACATCATCATCCACACTATACATCTAATCCTTTGTTTACAACAAGCCGGTGAGATTGACAACCTCACTGTTACGTTGGGGCAAAGTTCTGTGATTGTGTTGTGCAGGTTCCACGTTGGCGCCGGAATCCCTGGTGTTGCGCCGCACTACACTCCCCCGCCATCAACCTTCAACGTGCTTCTTGACTCCTACTGGTTCGATTAAACCTTGGTTTCTTACTGAGGGAAATTTGCTACAGTGCGCATCACACCTTCCTCTTGGGGTTCCTCTTGCGCATCACACCTTACTGAGGGTGGACTGTTGCACTGTGACGACTAAGAAAGACAGTGCGCTCAATGATCTCCCAACTTCTGTTACGAAAATCAAAGCTTGATTGATTTTATGCTACGAACCATGAAGAGGCACTTAAAGTGATTGTGGGATATCCAAGGTACTTCATCAATTTATGGTGTGGAGCATAAAGCCTACGGTTTTGGCTAATAACGAGTAGAAACATAGACTGTCAGACATGTTTTGATCGCAAAAAAATACATGAAGTCAGAATCAAACGAACCTGCATCTCGCAATCGGAGGAGCAGGGGACGCGCCCACAATCACCGAAACACGCGCCGGCGATGCCTCCCATCGACTCCTTCCGTTTGACCTCAAAGAACCATTTCGTTGGCCTCCTACCACCGCCTGCACCACCGCCAAATCGACACGGACGGCGCCGCGACTACATCCAGGCACCGCTCCGAGAACCGCGTGCTGAACGCCTGATCTTGGCCGCCTTGGCGAGCGATGAGGACGGCGCCATTGATCTTGGATCCACGCGGAGGCTATGGGCCAAGGCCATCGCCGCCGAGACAGTATTGGGGAAGGGGACGGCGGAGGGAGTAGGTCTACATCAGGACTTGATGCTTTCTGGAGGGGTGAGGGGTCGGTGGCGCCGGAGAGAGAGATAGAGAGAGTGGTGGCGGAACCTGTCGCACGAGCATGGCGGAAGAAGGAGGATCGAGCTCACGCTGCGATCGACAGATCTTCGGACTGGACCGCTGGACCAGTCTATTGGGTTGGGCCTGTCTAATGGGCCAGACCTGTTTACGTTTTTTCTTCTCTGAGGTACGAAAATTCTCACAGGTATGTAACATACATACCTCTCCAGTTTTGAACTGTGGTATGAATTTATTTAGGCCATTGGATGGACGGAAATTGATGGCTATAATTCTTTTTTTTGAACAAAGAAAGGCCTAGAAGGCCCAGGAGCTTTCATTTCCACACACGTGGTGGGTACAAATTTACAGGGAAGTCCTCAGGCATCTCTTGCACCGAAAAACCTAAATTTGAAGAAAGGCCCTCCCAAATTACATAAAACACCCTGAGACAGAAATTGAAAAAGCAATCGGGTCCCTGGGTGCCACCACCACCATTCGCCGGCGACCTCGAGACGCTGTCGTCGAGATACGATGCCGATATGCTCGATAGCATCCTTCCGGTGATGCTGCTGATCCGCCGGCCGCTTCTCCTCCTCCGGGGACGAACCACTTGGCGGTGGAGAGGCGACGAGCTCCGACGGACAGAGCGAAGAAGAGCCTCCGTCTTGGAGGTTGCAGATGGGCCGCCATGCCGGCCTAAGATCGTGCCGTCGACGAGGAGCGGCGCGTGTTCCGCACAGAATAGCTTCACCGAAGAAGCTCCATAGCACCCTGTAGGCAGACGCTGATGAGCGGAGGTCCAGCTCGTCCAACCGCCACCTCTCCTCTCACCACCACGGCAAGGCAGAGAGGAAGAACAGAGAGACGCGCTGGAGAAGCAGCTCCACCAGCAGAGAGGGTAGGATCCCTCCCCAAGAGACAAAAGCAGCCAACCTTTCTTCAGCTCCTCCTCACCACCATGGCCGGCCAGGAGCAGAGAAAAAGCAGGCCTAACAGCAACAAGCTGCCTTACCTCCTCGCCACCATGGCCGGCCAGGAAGGCATCGCTTGAGCTGAGATCCAGGAGAGAAGAAGGTCCCTCGGCCACCAGATTATTGAAGAAGACGCTGCTGCTCTCCACCTCTCCTCCCTCCGGCCATCGGAGCAAAGGAAGAAGAAGAAGCAGCCCTAGGAAGGCCGAGATCCGGCGGCGTAGATCTTGGTCGGCGTCCTCTCTACGGGGAGAACCCCCAAACGGCGGCATCAATCCGCAAAACAAGCAGACAACAACCTAAACTAGCCCTAATCTACTCCGGCGCCACACCACTACCAACTCCGGCCAGCTAGCCTGGCGGAGCGGCCGGCGGCGGCCCGGTTAGAGAGAAGAGACTCTCAACTTTACTGTAGACAGCTGAGAGCGGTGGAGGGGGAAAATGACTAGTGGTCACGCGGTGTGAGTGATGGCTATAATTCATTTAGGGGTACCAAAAAAGAACCCATAATTTAAGTACTATTTGTTTGATTGATTGTATGAATAATTTAATTCTATTTGTCTGATTGTATGAATAAAATGTTATTGATATGTTGTTTTAAAATATTGTAAAAATAAAAAAAAAATTGCACACCTTATCACCCGAATACACGGACACCACTCACCAAAATCCGGAAAATACCAATCCTCTTTTTTATTTTCGCGAATTCGTGTACCTCCCATCCTGCCACCCTGGAATCACCTCAAGACGTGGTGACACGGTAGGTGCTCAGACGACACGCTCCCCGACGTGGATGATAACTCCAAGGATTACCTTACCCGATGACGGCGTTTTACGCAACCTTTCCACACCTTGGCACCCGAAAACACGAGACACCACTCACCAAAATACGGAAAATACCAATGCTACCGGGCCGTATCTGCCCGGCCGGCACAATCCACGTGACAGAGTACCAGTCTACGCGAGCACGATCGCCATCGCCGGCCGGCATCGCTGTCTATCCAGGTAGCTAGCTGCCGAGGCCGATCGAGACGCACGCACGCCAACCAAAAGCGCAAAACAACACGGGCCGTCGGGGCCGGAAAGGTCACCGCCATACCGCGCACCGGACGTGTGGCCGTCGAGCCGGAGGCCTCCCGCACCGTCCGTTCCGTTCCCCATGCGCGGCCGTGCTTCACATGGCCCTGCCTGCCGCCGGAGGAAGCCAAACCCAACCCGTTCATCTCCACCACGCAATCAATCTCGCCCGCGCGCGCCTCCATAAAACCCAGCCGCAAGCACCACCGGCGTCAGCAGCAGTGTCCAGTAACGAGTCTCAAGTCACGTCTGAACCCAGAAGCTCCTGCCAGTGCCAGCGGCAGACAGAGACCATGCTCGTCAGGAGCTCCTCCACGCCGGTCCTCGGCGCGCTGCACGCCTCGTCCGGCGGCCACTCCCCGGCCGTCCACCTCGCCGAGTCCTCCCCGACGGTCGCCTACCACCCGCCCGCCATCTCCTGCAGCCTCTCCAGCTCCGGCGGCGGCGGCGGATCCGACCACGAGCGCTCGCGCGGCAGCACTGGCGGCGGGGGCCTTCGCCGGGCCTGCTCGGACGGCAACCTCTCATCCCTGGGCGGCCGGGCCGACGACCACCACCGCTCCAGGCCGGCGCCGCTCGAGACGATCCAGTCCTTCGCGGCCCGCGACGGGTCGTGGGACGAGGAGGACGACGAAAACGACAACGCCGACACCGACACCGACCAGGAGATGAGCTTCGGGATGTTCGGCGCCGTCACCAGCGGCACCACCACGTACACGCAGGAGCACCCGCTGTTCCTGGCGAGGGGTCTGGGGATCGACCGGCTCGGCTCGGGCCTCCTCCTCACCGACGACGGCGGCATCAACGGCGGCGCCGGTGGCACCTACCTGGTGGCCTCGGGCGGCGGCGGGTCCGGCATAGAGGCGCACTACAAGCAGCTCATCGAGGAGGACCCCTGCAACGGCCTCTTCCTCCGCAACTACGCGCAGTTCCTCTACCGGGTCAAGGGGGACCGCCGCAGGGCGGAGGAGTACTACTCCCGCGCCATCCTCGCCGACCCCGACGACGGCGAGCTGCTCTCCGAGTACGCCAAGCTCGTCTGGGAGGTGCACGGGGACGAGGACCGCGCCTCCGGCTACTTCGAACGGGCCGCCAGGGCCGACCCGCACAACAGCCACGTCCTCGCCGCGCAGGCCGCCTTCCTGTGGGACACCGACGACGGTGCTGGCCCTGAAGAGACGACGATGAGCTACACCGGGTTCGCCGCCGCCGCTGCTCGGTCATCCATGGCTTCGGCGACGAGCTGAATCTTGCTGCTGCTGTCCTCTCACTGAAGCTGACGTTGATAGGCGGAGCTCGTGTTCTTCTTGTTTCAGTACTGTAGACTCCCAATAATTGTAGCACCTCATCATGGCCATGGCCATGGCCAGCCTGTGTGTACTGCTTACTGTAGCCAACAAGATTCTCCTGTCATTTCTATTTCTAGTGCTGCATTCCTTCGGAATCTCACCATTTGCACTATGGTTTGTTAAGCTCTGCTTTGCCAGCCAAAATGCAGATTCACATGTGTTTTCCATCCAATTAATTTAAAATGAACAAGAGCTAACCACACATTTGGTATGGTCAGTTCAGCTCTGCCACCTCAAGTGCAGATTCACAAGTGACATTTGGTACCACAGTAGATCCAGACAAGCAAATTGGCACCAGTAATCCATATGCAATGAAAAAACTTGAGATTATGTTAAGTGAAGAATCAGGAAAATCCTTGCAACAGAGGCATACTTGTTGGTCTGAAGGGTGGACACCACAGGGTTGTTTTCTACAGGTTCTGTGAACTGCGGGTCCTGCCCTAATATGACCCAAGATATCTTCCTTTCAAATTAAAGGCAAATCCGCTATAAAAAAAATTAAAGGTATACCATTGCAATTACACATGCATGTCCCGTCACCTATCAGTAGGTGGAGAAAGCATTATAACTTCAAGCATACGATACCCAAAACAGAATTCAGTACAACAATGTCTACTTCTGAAGCAAACATCTTCACATGGAAGGCGTTGAAGTTGCAATTTCCAGTTAGACAACAAGTTCAGTGCCATCTATCGGTTCACACAAAGCTGAAACGTTATTAGGACAAACCATCCCCGAGTGGCTACATTTGAAGGAAAGTGCCACATACAAACTGAATACGAAGAAGGGGGCATGATTTCCAAGGATGGAGCCTTTAAAAGAAAAATCCGATACCTACTTTCGTCCAGGTCAGATAAAACCAGACAATTGCAGATCGAAGCAATATAACTATGGCCGAGACTAGTCCAGATCCTTAACAATTTCGATGCCCATGGACTTGGCCGTGCCGATGATGGATTTGGACAAGGCCTCGAGCGACATGTGCTTGCAGAACGGGTCGGTCTGCTTCAGCTTCGCGATCTCGTAGACATGACGGAGCGAGAGGGATGTCACAATGCTGTGCCCCGGCCGGCCGCTCGCTGTGTCAATGCCTGCTGCTTTCTTGAGAAACCATGAAACCGAGGGTGACTTGACCACAAACTCGAAAGTGCTGTCCTTGTAGGCAGTCAAAGTGACCTGCATCGGAGTTTCTGCCTTGTACTTCTGTGTCCTGGCGTTGAAGTCCTTGCAGAACGCCATCAGATTAAGCCTGTAGAAACCGAGAGCTGGTCCAACGGGTGGTGCAGGTTTGGCAGCTCCAGCGGGAACTAAGAGACGGATTGTCGCTAGAACAGGTTTCCGCGTCGCCACATCTTTAAGTGTTGTTGCCATGTTATTTCTTTTTCAGATCTGCAGTAAAAAAAAATGCACGCCAATTAATATGACAAATTTGCTCGGAAACTAATATCAGTAGCTAGCTAGTGGAACATAAGTAATTAAAATGAAGGTTCAGTGAAAGAATGTAGTTTGAAGTGAAGAACAAACACAGATTTATGAAACAAAATCTTCTTGACAACGCAAAAAGGTTTCTGAAGTTAACTCAAGGTTTGTTAGTCCACCTTCTCGAAAGTTTTCACATGGAGAAGGTCCATGATTTCCCACAAATAATCCATGTAACGAATAAGGCATGAACAGTCACGAAACTATTGCAAGAATGTCCTCCCACAAGTGTCAAATTCAGACTTCCTCATTTGCATGACCGAGTTAACTCCAATCATTACTCTAAACTGATAACCTTGTAACACACACACCATAAGGCTAACATATGCTAAATACCCAACAATTGTATGTCTAAGTGAGGAATACAAACGTTCACAGTTACATGCCTGCAACCATTACTCTGCAATGAAGCACCATGTAACAAGGATTACAAGTTGAGTCTAGTCCCTAGGGTACTGACTCATAGACTAGTCGTGACTAAAGCTCGACTAGTCCTCATGTAGAGTCTAGCAGTACCTACTACAAACAATCCATGGGTGGAGAAGCAGAGCTAGGGAGCTGGGGAGGAGCAGACCTATGGCGCAGCAGTAAATTTAACAGTCTGAACTATAGTAGTACCTGCTGATAGCACAAGCAACTATACAGGCACAAGTTACGGTAAATACAAAATAATTTTATGTCCTTTCCCATTGCCATAAGCTTATACTACAACGCCGCCCAACTAAAAAATACTATCAACCTATAAAGAAAAAATACCTAAAAAAAGGCATAGCGCAGCAGTCAATTTAACAATCTGAACTATAGTAGTGACTGCTGATAGCACAAGCAACTAGACAGGTACAGGAACAAAATTCTTCCTACATTATAATGCTTCTAAAACCTGTATTTACCGAATCTCTTGGCATGGAGGTACCTGAACGGACAAGATTTGTACATTCACATTGTACACTAATTATCTGCGGGTTATTTTCTAGTATATTGAGTTCCAGCATGACTTTTGTTCAGATGCAATCAAGCAAATCCACACCCGGTGTGCGCATGATACAGTTACAACATAATACCATGAAGGGGATACGACAGCAGCTACCTTCATTTTGCCAGGTGGTGCTGAAGACTAGTATGATAAATACGTTGCCGCATCCCATTGTACAACATACAGTGGAAACATGTGCCAGCTCTACGGCATTCAAAATTATCAGGGGTGCCCCCCAAGTTTATTCGTTACGGGCGTGTAGATGATGACAGGTTTGCTATATGAGAGCTAGACAAGAATTAAGCAAGGAACCGAAACCTGAGTTCAAAATTCAGCAACACTAATCTTTGCTTCCTGCTCCCGCCGCCGGTGTCGTCCTTCCGTCGGTCCGCCGCCTCTTCTCCGTCCTAACGCACGGCACGGGGAGCACGAAACAGAGGTTGGAGAATGGTGGCGGCTGGGTCTAGAACCCTAGATCGGCGTTCCTTCCATTCGTCTGTGATTCAGCTGTGCCAACACGGCCGGGCTTGCAGTCCGCAAATGGGCCTGCTATAGGCTGGCTGGGCAACTGTAACAACCCCGTCGCGTAACCGGGCCGAACAACACGATGATCATCAAATTTCTCCAAAAAAAAACTCAAAAAAAGCGTTGAGCATCGAGAGGGCTTCATGTGGATATTAATTTTACTCCTTCCGACCCGCAGAAGATGTTTCCATTTTATTTAAACTTAAATATATCTATACACTAAATTACGTAGATATATCTAAATTTAGATAAAATTGAGATTTTTTTGTGTGATTGATCGAGGGAGTACTACAATTACAAACTACTTCTTAACCTCTCTCCAATCACATTCCTAACGATTGTCTATCTAATCTATCATATCAGAAACTTGTTTTCTTAGAATATATAGAAAAAATTAATTTACATAGTGTTGATAAAATAATAAAATTTTAGATATAACTAAAATAAACCCTATCTAGCTCCTCGCTGAGCTCGGGCGGCTGAAGGGGGGCTTGACCTCCTTCATGGCCTCTTCGTCGGCGGTACGACAATCCGACATCATCATGGTCGTCGTTGTTGTGGCCATGTAGGTACTCGGCGCTGCCCACGTACACAGGGGGGGCGTCGTGGGTTGAACTCCCATGAATCGAAGGTCTCCCGGGCGTACGTAGGGCCGCTCCGAAGATCAGGGCGAAGCGGGCGGCATTGACAGTGCGCAGAAGCCCAGAGAGTTGCCACCCGCCAGTACTAGCGTGTAGAAGGCAAAGCGGGCGAAGACGCTGCCAGGTGATGCATTTTCCAGCGCGAATTTGGTGGAATAGGTCACGACAGACACATGGCTCGTTTTCGTCGGTCTGATAGGCTGGATTTTTCTCAGTATCCTGTCCGCACGAATCAAAACGGACAACCAAGATCAGTTTGCGCCAGCCCGCCCAAGATGATGGCTGTATGAAAATATCAGCTGCGTCTTCTTTCCTGCTCTTCATGAATCTTGACCAGCTAGTCAAGCCACTACCGGCTACCAACCCATGTGGCCATATACAGTAGGCTATACCAGAACCTTTATCTTCCCCAGTTTTTGCAGTTGCAAACTTGCAACTGTTGCTCTTTTCGTGACGAACAACGAAAAGGCCAGGCGTGGCCGGTTCCATTTCGAACCCATGCACAGTCTGCTGAACGTTCCGTCCCTTTCGAGGAGGCTCCTGCAGCTGCAGGAAGTTTATCGTGCAATGCAACTTGCCGTTCCTTGCGTTTCGCAAAAAATAAAAATAAAAATAAAAAACAAAACTTGCCGTTCCTTGCAGAGTTGGTTCGGTCACGCATGCGGTCCAGTCCGGAACGAGCCTGCGCGTTTGTTTCCGGAGGAAACTTGGCCGTCTTTGCTCCTCCAACGATAACTTTGCACCGAAGTCTCGCAGAAGAGGATAGGTCTCTGCAGCAAAGGCGTTTCCGAGTAAATTCTATGATGATGAGGTCGAGTGGGAATATGGGTGGGCACAGTACAATGTACATCCTCGTCATTTTTGGTGCGTGGAAGCAATAGTGCAAGACGATTAGAGCATCTCCACCGGCAACCTTAAATACTAGCTGACAGTGCATATGTCGGTTATCCATTGAAGTCGTTGTTCACACATGACGGCTAAGTGTCTACACCAGTTGTCCCCAAATCAACTCCCAATAGAAAAAGGAGGAGAGAGGAGAGAGGAAGGTGTGGTCCTCAGAGTTAATTTGGTTGCATATGGGCTAGGTACAAGGAAACTTGAGGTGGAGTTGTTGTAGAGTGGTGCCGATGGCCCCGATAGCCTCCCTTCGCACAAGGTTTGGTTGGAGCTCGCCAACGTTTTTATTGGGCTCGTGATGGCGTGAATTTCGTATAGGGACCGCCAGTGTGAGAACTTTCTCTCACCAGGACCCCCAAATCGCTACCGACTACGATTTAGGACTCCCCGGTGGAGATGCTCTTACAGGTGATCTGTTAGCACTACTATTATACACGCAGTTGAAGATAGAAGTGTATTTGCCATTTTTATATATAAGTGTCGTTCACAAAGTGTATCTAGTGAGCATAAAGCATCGGAAACATCCTGCCACCCAGTAGTGGAAATCTCACAATCTCCTGTAAATAATTGATAAATGTAAAAAAAAATACAACTCTCCTCTTGAAAACAATTGATAAATGTGAAAACCAACTCTCTTCCACCAAACATTTGAGAAAATGAGAAGACCACACACATTTTAGGATTTAAACTTTGTTGTGGTTTTTGCTATACAATAAATGAGCAAACCATTTACATAAGATAAAAAAAAGAGAATAGCAATTCAATTTCTATGTGCTAGATGTTGTGATTCAATTCATATACTATCGTCGGTATATATTGTTTTGCCAGTTTCTAAATGACAATGGCATTTATGTTGTTGTTATGCTCCCATTAATGCCCTTGAGAAAGCCTTGAATGACCCAATGGATTTGTGGATGCTTGAGATGGTTATTGGATTTTTTAGGAATTCGTTGCATGTCTTGAACGTGAAAAAACATTTTGCATGAGAAGATTGGTGGTGGTGGTGGTGGAGTTGGCGATGATGATTGTGACCTTGTAAGGCGATTGTTGCGGTCAAGGAGAACAAAATTTGGAAAGATGGGCCAGAAGACTAATTGCCTATCATCATGGAGAAATGTAGGTGATTATTTTTATCTTATATCTAAAATGTTGTCGTGTCGAGGCTCGAGTCATCAATTGTCTTCATCATCTTCATGTATCTTTTGTCATTTTATACATGCTCATTGATTAGGATTTGGTGATTGGAGTCATACAATGTCTTCATTGTCATATTTAGATTTTTTTGACGGTTCATATATGCATTAAATTTACCGACTATAATCGAGTCCCCTCATGTATGGTACATGAGACACACAAGTTTAAGTTGGCATCTTTTCTCAAAGAATCTAAAAGTCTTTCTAGTTTCTAATCAATGAACAAATGTATTTTCCATTTTTAAAGATAAATATCGTTGACAAAGTGTATCTAGCGAGCATAGAGCGTCAGAAGCATCTGGCCATCCAGTATTGGAAATCCTAGAATCTCCTGCAAATAATTGATAAATGATTTTAAAAAAACTCCTCATGATAAAAATTATAAATGTGAAAACCATCTCTCTTTACCAAATATTTGAGAAAATGAGAAGACCACACACATGTGAGGACTTAAACTGTCTTGCGGTTTCTCTTATGCAATAACAGGGAAGACCACTTACAAAAAAAAAGAGAATAGCAATTGTGAATTTCTATGTGTTATATCAATTAGATGTTGTGATCTGAGTCGGTAGATATTGTTTTGCCAGTTTCTACATGTGTTACAGTTACCAGATGTTATGTGCTGACGAGAAGGGCATTTATGTTGCTATTACGCCACCATCGAAGCCCTTGAGAGGGCCTTGAATACCTTGTTACTTCTTGCTACTAATCCACCAGTGTTTAATGAGAAATCTTAGCTAATGGAACTTGTTCTTTTCCATCTACATACAAAAAGAACACAAAGTTGTACCTTAGATTTTCTTTGTAGAACAATGGTCTCTCACAAGTTTTGCATGGAGATAATGCACTTGATGAGTCACATATTTTGTAATAAAATAAAGACGAAGAAGGAAGCTTCATAGTTACTTTCTCCGCATTATCCATTCTTTCTAGCAAGTAATATCATAGGAGTACTAGTGACTAAGTTAATAAAAAAATATTGTACATCAATCTGACTGTTTGATCACTTGTAATCGGGTCGAATACATGCATTGCAATATAAGTAGGTTTAATTCTCCATTCTAATGGAACACGTGTCCAGTTTGTCATGTCTGCTTATCCACACGGTGAGTTCATTATCTTGTATCTTCTATCTGTACTTCAGATTGCTATTGTACCCTGTGAATGGTATTTGCTGGATTTGTAGGCTTCTGTGGTTTTAATCATGTATGTGGTGAGCCTTCTTGTGTAGTATATTTAGGGTCCAGAAATATGGGCATTTCTATAATTAAATAATCTCTCTCCTACTTATTCATGTATTTTTTTTTCCAAAAAAAATGTTCCGTTTACCATGTTGAATGTGTTGGTAGAATGGTAGTAAGAAAAGTATGAATGTATTTACATAAAATTGGCTCGTTCAATAAAAACAATTGTTGTGGCATAAGCAGTAGATGCATAGGCACTATTATGTGCTCAATTTGTTTGGTTCATTTCTATTTGTTATGCGTAGATTGTGCTAACACATGTATAATATCATGTTCATTGCATATCAGAGGAGGATGGCTGCAGGGCGCGAAGTGGGGATACCGGTACACCGGGAGTGCGTCGGCTGCGAGCCGGTTGGAGGCAAGGTTGCAAACGTCATGGATGACATCCACAACTGCATCAGGGAGGCGCTCCCGGTCAACTACTGGATCTCTGGCAAGGGCAGCACCACTCCGGTGAGAGCAGCAATCCAGCGTTACTAGACACCGTGTCATCACTGCTCCAGTTGAATGAGAGGGAGAAGAAGAGGAGCAGTTCCAACGATCTCAGCCGCTAGATACAAACCCAGATGGCCTCCTAGAAGGTGGCATGTAGAGAGAGAGAGGCGATGCATGATACGTCCAATTTGCATCACTATTTTATATCATAATTTGTTGTTATTCATTGATATATTTCATATTGGGACACAGTACTTATGTTATTTCATCTATTTTGCATGTTTCATCATTATTGGAGGATCAAGCACCGGAGCCAGGATTCTGCTGGAAAAAGCACCGTCAGAACGCAATATTTCGGAAGATCAACTGTGGAAGGAAATTATACCAAAAATCCTATTTTTCAAGATGACGAAGGAAGCCAGAAGGAGGAGCTGAGAAGGCCCAAGGTGGGGCCAGACCACAGGCCGGCGCGGCCCATGGCCTGGCCGCGCCACCTTGTGGTGTGGGGGCCCCACAGCCCCTTTCGCCTCCTTTTCTTCGCGAAACCCTTCGTCCCGAAAACCTAAGCTACAGAGGGTACCTCGCGAAGAGCCACAGCCGCCTCTGCGGGGCGGAGAACACCAGAGAGAAAGAGCTCTCCGGCGGGCAGGAATCCGCCGGGGAAATTCCCTCCCGGAGGGGGAAATCGACGCCATCGTCACCGTCATCGAGCTGGACATCATCTCCATCACCATCATCATCATCTCCACCATCATCACCGCCGTCTCCACCGCTGGACACCGTCACCGCCGTAGCAATTTGGGTTTGATCTTGATTGTTTGATAGGGGAAACTCTCCCGGTATCGATTTCTACTTGTTGTTGATGCTATTGAGTGAAACCATTGAACCAAGGTTTATGTTCAGATTGTTATTCATCATCATATCACCTCTGATCATGTTCCATATGATGTCTCGTGAGTAGTTCGTTTAGTTCTTGAGGACATGGGTGAAGTCTAAATGTTAGTAGTGAATTATGGTTGAGTAATATTCAATGTTATGATATTTAAGTTGTGGTGTCATTCTTCTAGTGGTGTCGTGTGAACGTCGACTACACGACACTTCACCTTTATGGGCCTAGGGGAATGCATCTTGTACTCGTTTGCCGATTGCGGGGTTGCCGGAGTGACAGAAACCTAAACCCCCGTTGGTATATCGATGCAGGAGGGATAGCAGGATCTCAGAGTTTAAGGCTGTGGTTAGATTTATTCTTAATTACTTTCTTGTAGTTGCGGATGCTTGCAAGGGGTATAATCACAAGTATGTATTAGTCCTAGGAAGGGCGGTACATTATCATAGGTTCACCCACACAACACTTATCATAACAATGAAGATTATTTAGCCGTATGTAGCGAAAGCACTAGACTAAAATCCCGTGTGTCCTCGAGAACGTTTGGTCATTATAAGTAAACAAACCGGCTTGTCCTTTGTGCTAAAAAGGATTGGGCCACTCGCTGCAATTATTTCTCTCGCATTTTACTTACTTGTACTTTATTCATCTGTTACATCAAAACCCCCTGAATACTTGTCTGTGAGCATTTACAGTGAATCCTTCATCGAAACTGCTTGTCAACACCTTCTGCTCCTCGTTGGGATCGACATTCTTACTTATCAAAGATACTACGATACACCCCCTATACTTGTGGGTCATCAAGACTATTTTCTGGCGCCGTTGCCGGGGAGCTCTGCGCTATTGGTAAGTGGAATTGGTAAGGAAAACCTTTACTGTTTGTGCTGATTTTATTTCCGCCTGCTGCTATAAGTCATTATGGAGAGATCTTCTCTTCAATTTCTATTTGGGAAATCTACTACTACTGCAACGGTAGTGGATGAGGCGCCAGGTGAGGAAGTGATACCATATAAAATACCTATGAAAATTATTGAACGTGTTATGGATAACCGCTATGAAGGGGATGAAACTGTCCATCCCGGTGATCATTTACTGTTTTTGCATGAATTATGCGGGTTATTCAAATGTGCAGGTATTGCCATGAATGAAGTTAGAAAGAAACTATTCTCTATATCGCTGTCTGGTAAAGCGGCGCATTGGTATAAATTGCTGAAGGATGGTGATTCTCTTGATTGGGAGGACATTGTGCCTTTATTTTATTCTAAATTCTATCCTCCAAGTGAAATTCACAAAGATCGTAACCGCATATATAATTTCTGGCCTCATGATGGAGAAAGTATTGCCCAAGCTTGGGGGAGATTGAAGTCTTTAATGCTCAAATGCCCCATTCATGAGCTTCCTGGTAATGTTATTATTGATAATTTCTATGCAAGACTTTCTTTTCAAGACAAGACCTTGCTGGATACTTCTTGTTACGGATCATTTACACGCAACAAAGAAGAGTTTAAAAGGGACCTTCTTGATCGGATCCAAGAAAATCAAGGTTGGGAGAACGACAAGGATAGAGAATCAGGTATAATTTATGATTATAAATGCATTGAAGCTTTTATGGATACTGATAAATTTCGTAATATGAGTGCTACATATGGTCTTGATTCTCAAGTTGCTGCAAATCTTTATAAAGCTTTTGCCTCTCATTATGAATTGCCTAAGAAGAATTTTGATAAGTATCATGAACCGTATAAAGATAAAATTGATTCATCTATTAATAAATGCGTTGTAGTTGAAACTGCTGATCATGTTATTCCTGAAGCTTATATTGAAAAAACTCCTTTCCACCTGCTAAAATGAAGGAGTACTGTTATAAATAGTGCGGTTCATAAAAGTGAAAAGAAACCTGTAGAACCTGAAGAACAAATAAAAGTTGAACCTGCCGTTGCAATAGTTAAAGATCTTGTGACTGAAAATGTGGAGGATGGTCATATTATTTTCTGTGAAGATGCTTCTAATATTGTTTCACATCCTAATAAACCCAAACAAGTTAGTGTTCCTATGCTATCTGTTAGAATTGGTGATCATTGCTATTATGGTTTATGTGATATTGGTGCAAGTGTTAGTGTTATTCCTTATGAGCTTTACACGGAGATTATGCACGAAATTGATTCTTGTGAACTTGGAGATATTGATGTGGTTATTCAGCTGGCTAATAGAGAAACTATTTCTCCAATTGGTATTGTTCGAGATGTAGAAGTTCTATGTGGTAAGATTAAATATCCTGCTGACTTTTTGGTACTTGGTTCTGCTGCTAGTGATTATTGTCCTATCATTTTTGGTAGACCTTTTCTAAATACTTGTGGAGCTATTATAGATTGCAAGAAAGAGAAAATTTTGACTAAATTTGCTGGTGAATCTTATGAGTTTAACTTCTCTAAATTTACCAAAACTCCTTATAAAGCTGATTTGCCTAGTGATGATTTTAAAATGGAGCAGTGTGCATCTATTGTTCTTGTTCCTAATAATCCTTTGCAGCTACATTTGGAGAATAGCGAGAGTGAAGTTTTTAGGAAAGAAAGAGATGAGCTTGAGGAAATTTTTCTTCGCCAACCTATTCTCAAGCATGATTTACCGGTGGAAGATTTGGGTACAACACCACCACCAAAGGAAGATCTTGTTTTTGATTTAAAGCCTTTACCTGATAATCTTAAATATGCTCATATTGATGGTAAGAAAATATATCCTGTTATTATTAGTTCTAAGCTTTCAGAGATTGAGGAAGAAAGGTTATTGGAAATATTGAAGAAACACCGAGGAGCTATTGGCTACACTCTTGATGATTTGAAGGGGATTTCTCCTTCTATTTGCCAACATGCTATTAATATGGAAGATGATGCAAAGCCTGTTGTTGAACATCAGCGTCGTCTAATTCCGAAGATGAAGGAGGTGGTAAGGAATGAGGTATTAAAACTTCTTGAAGCTGGTATTATATATCCTATTGCTGATAGTAGATGGGTTAGTCCTGTGCATTGCGTTCCCAAGAAAGGAGGAATGACTGTTGTGCCTAATGATAATGATGAGCTCATCCCTCAAAGAGTAGTTGTAGGGTATAGAATGTGCATTGATTTTCGAAAAGTTAATAAAGTCACTAAGAAAGATCATTATCCTTTGATGACCCACAAGTATAGGGGATCGCAACAGTCTTCGAGGGAAGTAAAACCCAATTTATTGATTCGACACAAGGGGAGACAAAGAACACTTGAAAGCCTTAACAGCGGAGTTGTCAATTCAGCTGCACCTGGAAACAGACTTGCTCGCAAGGGTTTATCGATAATGCAGTTTTATAGCGATGATAGTGAAATAACAAACAGAGTAACAGAGACAGCAGTAGTGATTTTAGTAAACAGCAGGATTAAAATACTGTAGGCACGGGGACGGATGACGGGCGTTGCATGGATGAGAGAAACTCATGTAACAATCATAGCAGGGCATTTGCAGATAATAATAAAACGGTGTCCAAGTACAAAGCAATCAATAGGCATGTGTTCCATATATAGTCGTGCGTGCTCGCAATGAGAAACTTGCACAACATCTTTTGTCCTACCAGCCGGTGGCAGCCGGGCCTCAAGGGAAACTACTGGATATTAAGGTACTCCTTTTAATAGAGTACCGGAGCAAAGCATTAACACTCCGTGAACACATGTGATCCTCACATCACTACCATTCCCTCCGGTTGTCCCGATTTCTGTCACTTCGGGGCCATCGGTTCCGGACAGCGACATGTGTATACAACTTATAGGTAAGACCATAAACAATGAATATCTTGATGAAGCAATAACATGTTCAGATCTGAGATCATGGCACTCGGGCCCTAGTGACAAGCATTAAGCATAACAAGTTGCAACAATATCATCAAAGTACCAATTACGGACACTAGGCACTATGCCCTAACAATCTTATGCTATTACATGACCAATCTCATCCAATCCCTACCATCCCCTTCGGCCTACAGCGGGGGAATTAATCACACATGGATGGGGGAAACATGGCTGGTTGATGTAGAGGCGTTGGCGGTGATGGCGGCGATGATCTCCTCCAATTCCCCATCCCGGCGGAGTGCCAGAACGGAGACTTCTGGCTCCTGCGACGGAGTTTCGCGATGTGGCGGCATTCTGGAAGGTTTCTGGCGACTTCGACTTCTCCCCGTGCGTTTTTAGGTCGAGGCGAATAAGTAGTCCGAAGGAGGGCGTCGGAGGCCGGCCGAGGGGGCCACACCACAGGGCCGCGCGGGCCCCCCTGGGCCGCGCCGCCCTATGGTGTGGGGCCCTCGGGCCTCCACCTGACTTGTCCTTCTGGCTCCGTCAGTTTTCTGGGAAAATAGGGCCTTCTGCATAAATTCCGAGGATTTTCCCGAAAGTTGAATTTCTGCACAAAAACGAGACACCAGAACAGTTCTGCTGAAAACAGCGTTAGTCCGTGTTAGTTGCATCCAAAATACACAAATTAGAGGCAAAACAATAGCAAAAGTGTTCGGGAAAGTAGATACGTTTTGGACGTATCAACTCCCCCAAGCTTAGCTTATTGCTTGTCCTCAAGCAATTCAGTTAACAACTGAGCGATAAAAGAACTTTCACGAACACATTTGCTCATATGATGTATATATTCTCATGCTATGGCTAATAATTAAGCAGTTCATAATGAAATACATGCAAATAAGATCATCTAACAGCTATGCCAAACATGGAGAGGTACCAACAATTAATAATAAGCATCATGAATCATGTATATAGGTAGGATTGCAATGTTCATAAGAGAGTATGATAAAGTGGTATCTCGCTTGCCTGTATTTGATTGGCAAAACATAAATGCCCGGGCACCTCTGGAGTTCATAGAAAGACTAGAAGTAGTGATTGTCAAAAGATAAATGCATCAAAGTTATACCACAATCAATCATATTTTGAGACAAGCATATTATACTAAGAATGACAGTTGTGCTCTCAAGATAGTGCTCAAAGAAATAATGGAGACACAACATAAAAGTAAAAGATTGACCCTTCGCAGAGGGAAGCAGGGATTAACATGCGCTAGAGCTTTTCATTTTTATAATCAGGAGTAAAATTATTTTGAGAGGTGTTTGTTGTTGTCAACGAATGGTAATGGGTACACTAACTACCTCGCCAACCGGACTTTCAAGAGCGGCTCCCATGAATTATTGCATATTTATTTGGCACTCCTTCCAACCTTTCTTTCACAAACCATGGCTAACCGAATCCTCGGGTGCCTGCCAACAATCTCATACCATGAAGGAGTGCCTTTTTATTTTATTTTTATTATGATGATGACACTCCCCCCAACCTTTGCTTACACAAGCCATGGCTAACCGAATCCTTCGGGTGCCGTCCAACAATTACAAACCATGGAGGAGTGTCTATTTAAGTTAATTAATTTGGGACTGGGAATCCCATTGCCAGCTCTTTTTGCAAAGTTATTGGATAAGCGGATGTGCCACTAGTCCATATGAGAGTCCGTCAAAAGTAAATGACAAGGTTGAAAGCTAAACACCACATACTTCCTCATGAGCTATAAAACATAAACACAAATTGAGAAGCATTTTGAAGGTTTTAAAGGTAGCGCACGAGAATTTACTTGGAATGGTTTGAAATGCCATGCATAGGTATTTATGGTGGACACTTTGGAACGACTTGGTTTTCATGTGTTTGGAAGCACGAGCAGCATTCCCACTCAGTACAAGTGAAGGCTAGCAATAGACTAGGGAGCGACAAATCAAGAGAGCAGTAACTGTCATAATCATGCTTGCGGCAAAATAAATTAATGGAGGCATAAAAGTGATACAAGAACTCTGAAGCAATATAGATCATCGAGGCTTAATTGACTTTTTGTTCAGTCATATGCATGCGTGAGCATGTGCCAAGTCGATATAAATGAATTATTCAGAGGAGGATACCACAATGCCATACTTACTTATGAATAAAACAATGCAAGCAAACATCCATGACATGCTACTCATATTAATAAATTGGAGCTAAACATGAGAGATCATGAACTACCAGACTTTCTCAAATAACATACACCTCACATGAACCAACTAAGCATGCTCACATGGATGAGTATATGTACAAAAATGAAAACAAATAGAGTTCATACCAGCCTCTCACCACAATCAGAGTGTCGTAGATCGTCATTATTGCCTTTTCACTTGTGCAGCTTGGATAATATGAAATGAAAACCACGCTCCAGCCACCGAAGACCATTGAACTCATAAAGAACTTTACAAACCAAAGAAGAACAGCAAATATTTTTGGTGTTTTCGAATTAGAAACAAGAACAAGGGGAAACAAACAAACAAAGCAAAATCTTTTTGGGTTTGCTTATAGCAAACTAGCAATAGCAAATAAAGTGAAACAAATGCAAGCAACCAAAGCAAACAAATGGTGTAGAGAAACAACAGAAATATTTTTGGTCTTTTTGTGTTTTGGGAAAGAAACAAAACAAAAACAAGAAATAGCAAACTAAAAGAAACACAGAAAAGCGAGATGGCAGAAATCTGCCAAAACCTGACAGCAGTACAGAAATCGATTTTTACAAAAATCTTACGTTGCTCAGATCGAAAAGTGTTCAACTAATGAAAGTTAGATAACAACCTGGGGAACCTGCACAAAAATTGGCAGCTCAAAATAACGCTCTGGCTGTGCGTACGAATTTTTCTAGTAACAGTCCAGAATCTGTTTTCAGGCAGCACTTCCCCAAATATCATCTTTCTCTCATTAGAAAACCACTCAAACGAACAAAACAAGTATGTACAAGTATCCAGCAACCATAATATGCAAAGAATGAGTGATGCTGGTATACCTCCCCCCAAGCTTAGGCTTTCGGCCTAAGTGGAGTTCAATCCCATCGATCCCATGAGGTAGTGTCTCCGTAGTATGACGAAGATGGATCGTATTCCGGGTATGTGCTAGAAGAAGCACCCGGATACGTGACGGTGTGGTCGTAGGAGGCCCCGGCGTCCTCGGAGTCATGTTGCTGGTGGAAGTCTTTTATCTTCAAATGTTCATCCACTTCCTCCTTAGTGTACGGCCATGATTGCCTGTCAATACTGAACAAACCTGGTTGGGGAAGAGGAATTTCTTTCTCATCCCCGTCAGAAAACAACATTCTATAAACCATATTATCTAAAGTAGAATCAGTGGTAACAAAATGATGACTCTTCATAGCAGCAATATCGAGTCTCCTAGGGGCCAATGGGCACATCATTAGGATCAATAGGAAGATTTAGATATGTTAAAACACGCAGTGCAATAGTTCCTCCAAAAATAGGCCCCCTGGTAGTCAGGCGGCGAGCAATAAGAGCACCAAGGTGATAAGATGTCTGACCAGTAAGTGCAATATTCAAGAAAGCAAGATGGTAACTAGAAATGTTGCTAGTGTTCTCCCTACCAAGAATGCTAGTAGCAATGTAGTATGCAAAATATTTAATGGCGGGGAGTTGAATGTTCCTTATCTTGCCCCGCTGAATGGTGCGACAATCATCATCGGTGATCCCTTGGTAGAGCTCCAACAAGTCCCGGGGGTTGTCATCAATCCTACTCGCTGTACCTACAGGGACAATATCCATTGCACGACAGAAATCCTCCAATTTCATAGTAACAGGATTACCATAGATCCTGAATGCAACCGTCGGCTCATATTGTTTGTTGTTGAACTGGAAACTCTCGACGAAGATCTTGGTGAGCATGTAGTATTGCTCCCTTTCATCGCCCACATAGGTGGTTAACCCTGCCCTGTTGACAAGGGTGAAGAAATCCTCCAATATCCCTGCATTCCTAAGAAAATCATAGCATGGAAAAGACGAAGCATTAGGAGCCCCGTTGTCCTCTTCGGGCGCGAAGCTAGGCGCGATGATGTCTTCATTGTATGATCGCCTAATCCGGGTGGCAGCCCTAGAAGGCCTCCCGGTGCTGGTTGTCCCTTTCTTGAACAACTCTCCAAAGTTGAACTTCTTCATAGCTTCTCTGAAATTTTTAACAAATGATATAAAATTTGATTTGGTGACATATAATTGAGGGAAACTACCATAGGAACTTGCTAGAGTACTAATCATGCATCAAAACAAGTTTATATATCTTAGAACAAGCATGCAAGCTCACTAAACATGTTACCTACAACAGCAAAATATTCAAGATATACTCAACCAAACAAAATTCTACTTGGATGGGTGGAGGAGTCACATACCGAAAAGCAAATGTGCTAAATTTCAGACAGAAATCTGAGCTGAGCAAAGAGATCGAGAAATCTGGAGCTCTAGAGCAAAAACGCGAGAGAGAGGAACTTGGTACGAGTTTTTTCGGGAGAGAGAAGGTGCTGGGAGAAAGAGATGACAAAGTGGGGCAAAGAGGGGCCCACACCACATGGTGGCGCGGCCACCTCCTAGGCCGCGCCGGCCTGTAGTGTGGCACCCTCTGGTGCCCCACAGGTCATCCTCTGGTGCTCCCAGGTGCCTCGTCGAAAAATAGGACCAACGGTTTAATTTTTGTAAATTTTTGAAAACTTTGAAAAACGCACATTTCTGGGTATTTAATTTATTATTATTGGCCAGGAAATTTTTTGAAATCTCCAAATAACTAAGGAACTTTGCAAATTAAAAATGCTACAGCAACTAGAGCAAGTGGAGGAAGAAAGAGATGTTGTTTACCTCCTCTATGCATATAAAAAGTATTTGTTAACAAGGTTGATCAAGTCTTGCCACCAAATAAATTTTACATATCATAAGAAGAAATAAACCTCAAATCAATCATGTTACCTTGAATTGTATTGATATGGATCCAATCATGAGAGTTTGATATTCTTCTTTAGGCTCATATATAGGACAATCAATAGTTCCCACTTTAATACTTCTCACATTAGTAATAGTATTGACTCCACATACTTTATCAATCTTCTTGGGGAAATAGACGGTATGCTCCTTATCATCAACATTAAAAGTAACCTTTCCTTTATTGCAATCAATAACAGCCCCTGCGGTGTTAAGAAAAGGTCTCCCAAGAATAATAGACATATTATCATCTTCAGGCATTTCCAACACAACAAAATCAGTTAATATCAAGCAGTTAGTAGTAACTTGAACAGGAACATTCTCACATATACCAACAGGAATAGCAGTAGATTTATCAGCCATTTGTAAAGATATATCAGTAGGTATCAACTTATCTAAGTAAAGTCTCTTATAAAGAGAAAAAGGCATAACACTAACACCGGCTCCCAAATCACATAGAGCAGTTTTAACATAATTATTCTTAATAGAACAAGGAATAGTAGGTATACCTGGGTCGCCCAACTTCTTTGGAATTTTGCCATTGAAAGAGTAATTAGCAAGCATAGTGTAAATTTCCTCATTGGGGATTTTCCTTTTGTTAGTAACAATATCTTTCATATACTTTGAATAAGGAGGCAATTTAATAGCATCGGTCAAAGGGATTTGCAAGAATAAAGGTTTCATCCAATCACAAAATTTATTATAGTGTTCTTCTTCCTTTGATTTTAGTTTCTTAGCAGGAAAAGGCATTTGCTTTTGCACCCAAGGTTCTCTTTCATTACCATGTTTCTCAGCAATAAAATCTTCTTTAGTATACTTTTTATTTTTAGCATGCTTTTCAGGTTCTTCTTCTACCTCTTCTTTATCAGGAGTATCATTCTTATCATTATCTTTATCATGTTCATTACCACTTTCAGTTTCAGCATCAGAAATAGAGATACTATTAGGATCATTAACAAGTTCAGAGGATTCTACAACATTTTTATGCTTCTTCTTCTTTTTCTTCTTAGAATGAGCACTAGGTTCAATACGTTGAGAATCTTGTTCAATTCTTTTGGGATGCCCTTCAGGATATAGAGGATCCTGGGTAGAGACACCACCTCTAGTTGTTACTTCATAAGTATGTTTTTCTTTAGAATTATTCCCTAACAAGTCATTTTGCACTTTAGTGAGTTGATCAATTTGAGTTTGAATCATATGAAAATGTTTAACAAGCATCTTAACATCATTGGAGGTTCTCTCCACAATACAATGCAATTCACTAATAGCTCGAGAATTTTCCATTAAATGATTCTCTACTCTCATATTAAAATTTTCTTGCTTAACAATATAATTATCAAACTCATCTAAGCATTGTGCAGGAGGTTTGAATACGGAATATCTTCCCTAGTAAAGCGTTGAAGGGAGTTTACCTCAATCATGGATGAAGGGGGAATTATCTCACATATATCTTCTATAGGAGGTAGATTCTTCACATCTTCAGATTTAATATCTTTCTCCTTGAGAGACTTCTTGGCTTCCCTCATATCTTCATCATTCAATTTAATTAAACCCCTCTTCTTCAATATTGGCGTTGGAGTTGGTTCAGGTGTAGTCCAATCATCATGATTCCGGCTTATTTTAGCCAATAATTCTTCAGCTGCCCTGGAGTTCTTTTCCTGAAAACACAACCAGCACAACTATCCAGGTATGCCCTAGACTCAATGGTTAGTCCACTATAAAATATATCAAGTAAATCATGCTTTTCCAAATCATGGTCAGGCTGAGCTCTAATAAGAGAGCAAAATCTCGCCCAAGCCTCAGGCAATTTCTCTTCATCTCCCTGGTCAAAATTATAAATTCTCTGCAAAGCAATATGTTGAGCACTAGCAGGAAAGTATTTGCGGAAGAAAACATCAAGCAATTCTTTTGGACTTCTAATAGAATTAGGTGGCAAATTATTATACCAAGTTTTAGCGTCATCCTTTAATGAGAATGGAAAGATTTTAGCAACAAAGTAAGTACGCATCTTGACATCATCAGAAAACAAGCTACTTAGAGTAGATAACTCAGTCATGTGTTCAACAGTACTTTCTTTTTCAGTACCACAAAAGGGTGTTTTCTCAACAATAGCTATATGAGATAGATCAAGAGAAAAATCATAATCTTTATCCCTAATGTTTATAGGAGATGTGGCAAATTTAGGATCAGGAGACAGTTTATATCTAACAGCATGTTCTGCAAGCAACTTTTTAATTTTTCTTGCATCAGTAGTAGCATTGCATTTTTCAATAAAATCATCATTAAGCTCCACATAATCTTCCTCAGGATCATCACTAAAATAATCAAGTTCAGGTGAACTAACAGGTGTAGTAGCATTAGGAGTTTCAGTATTTTCAATTTGTCTAGACCTAGCAATTGTAGCATCTAGAAAGGATCCCAATGAACCACTATCATCAAGCACAGCAGAAACATTATCAATATTATGAGAGTTTTTAGATTCAGCAGAAGTACCCGCATTTGAAGCATGCGGCGGTGAAACAAGTTTATCAATCACAGATGGTGAATCAAGAGCAGCAGAGGTACTCAGAATTGTACCTTTTCTTGTAGTGGATGGTAATATGGCGATCTTAGTATCGCGAGGTTTACCCATGATGGAGAATTTGCAGCGAACAATATTAATCCAAGTGAACTTCCAAATAAAGCTATGCTCCCGCAACGGCGCCTTTAAAATAGTCTTGATGACCCACAAGTATAGGGGATCGCAACAGTCTTCAAGGGAAGTAAAACCCAATTTATTGATTCGACACAAGGGGAGACAAAGAACACTTGAAAGCCTTAACAGCGGAGTTGTCAATTCAGCTGCACCTGGAAACAGACTTGCTCGCAAGGGTTTATCAGTAGTAACAGTTTTATAGCAGTAGCAGTAGTGAAATAACAGCGGCAGAGTAACAGAGACAGCAGTAGTGATTTTAGTAAACAGCAGGATTAAAATACTGTAGGCACGGGGACGGATGACGGGCGTTGCATGGATGAGAGAAACTCATGTAACAATCATAGCAGGGCATTTGCAGATAATAATAAAACGATGTCCAAGTACAAAGCAATCAATAGGCATGTGTTCCATATATAGTCGTGCGTGCTCGCAATGAGAAACTTGCACAACATCTTTTGTCCTACCAGCCGGTGGCAGCCGGGCCTCAAGGGAAACTACTGGATATTAAGGTACTCCTTTTAATAGAGTACCGGAGCAAAGCATTAACACTCCGTGAACACATGTGATCCTCACATCACTACCATTCCCTCCGGTTGTCCCGATTTCTGTCACTTCGGGGCCATCGATTCCGGACAGCGACATGTGTATACAACTTATAGGTAAGACCATAAACAATGAATATCTTGATGAAGCAATAACATGTTCAGATCTGAGATCATGGCACTCGGGCCCTAGTGACAAGCATTAAGCATAACAAGTTGCAACAATATCATCAAAGTACCAATTACGGACACTAGGCACTATGCCCTAACAATCTTATGCTATTACATGACCAATCTCATCCAATCCCTACCATCCCCCTCGGCCTACAGCGGGGGAATTACTCACACATGGATGGGGGAAACATGGCTGGTTGATGTAGAGGCGTTGGCGGTGATGGCGGCGATGATCTCCTCCAATTCCCCGTCCCGGCGGAGTGCCAGAACGGAGACTTCTGGCTCCTGCGACGGAGTTTCGCGATGTGGCGGCGTTCTGGAAGGTTTCTGGCGACTTCGACTTCTCCCCGTGCGTTTTTAGGTCGAGGCGAATAAGTAGTCCGAAGGAGGGCGTCGGAGGCCGGCCGAGGGGGACACACCACAGGGCCGCGCGGGCCCCCCTGGGCCGCGCCGCCCTATGGTGTGGGGCCCTCGGGCCTCCACCTGACTTGTCCTTCTGGCTCCGTCAGTTTTCTGGGAAAATAGGGCCTTCTGCATAAATTCCGAGGATTTTCCCGAAAGTTAAATTTCTGCACAAAAACGAGACACCAGAACAGTTCTGCTGAAAACAGCGTTAGTCCGTGTTAGTTGCATCCAAAATACACAAATTAGAGGCAAAACAATAGCAAAAGTGTTCGGGAAAGTAGATACGTTTTGGACGTATCACCCTTTACCATTTATTGATCAAATGCTAGAAAGATTGTCTAAAAATACTCATTTTTGCTTTCTTGATGGTTATTCTGGGTTTTCACAAATTGCTGTTAAAACTAAAGATCAAGAGAAAACCACTTTTACTTGTCCCTATGGAACTTATGCTTATAGGCGTATGCCTTTTGGTTTATGTAATGCTCCTGCTACTTTTCAAAGATGCATGTCCGCTATTTTTCATGGCTTTTGTGAGAGTATTGTGGAAGTATTCATGGATGATTTTTCCGTCTATGGGAATTCTTTTGATAGTTGCTTGCGAAACCTTGATAAAGTTTTGCAGAGATGTGAAGAAACTAACCTTGTTCTTAATTGGGAGAAATGCCACTTTATGGTTAATGAAGGAATTGTATTGGGACATAAAATTTCTGAGAGAGGTATTGAAGTTGATAGAGCTAAAGTTGAAGCAATTGAGAAGATGCCCTATCCGAGGGATGTTAAAGGTATTCGTAGTGTTCTTGGTCATGCTGGGTTTTATAGGAGATTTATTAAAGATTTCTCCAAGATTTCAAAGCCTCTTACTAATCTTCTTCAAAAAGACGTACCTTTTGTTTTTGATGATGATTGTAAGGAAGCTTTTGAAACTCTAAAGAAAGCCTTAACAACTGCTCCTGTAGTTGAACCTCCTGATTGGAATTTGCCTTTTGAAATTATGAGTGATGCTAGTGATTTTGCTGTAGGCGCTGTTCTTGGACAAATGAGTAGATAAAAAACTGAATGTTATTCATTATGCTAGTAAAACTCTTGATGCTGCTCAAAGAAATTATGCTACAACTGAAAAAGAATTATTAGCTGTAGTCTTTGCTTGTGATAAATTTAGATCTTATATTGTTGATTCAAAAGTTACGATTCATACCGATCATGTCGCAATTAGATACCTTATGACAAAGAAAGATGCTAAGCCGAGGCTTATTAGATGGGTACTTCTTTTGCAAGAATTTGATTTACATATTGTAGATAGGAAGGGTGCTGATAATCCTGTTGCCGATAATTTGTCTAGATTGGAAAATATTGCTTATGATCCTGTTCCTGTTAATGATAGTTTTCCAAATGAACAATTGGCTGTAATAAAGGTGAGCTCGCGAGACAGTCCTTGGTATGCTGATTATGCTAACTTTATTGTTTCCAAGTACTTGCCTCCAACCTTTTCAGCTCAGCAAAGGAGGAAATTCTTTTATGACTTGAGGCATTATTTCTGGGATGGCCCACACTTATATAAAGAAGGAGTGGATGGTATTCTGCGAAGGTGTGTTCCCGAATATGAACAACAAGAGATATTGAGTAAATGTCATGGTAGTGCTTATGGAGGACATCACGCCGGAGAAAGAACCGCGCAAAAGGTTCTACAATCAGGTTTTTATTGGCCAACTCTCTTCAAGGATGCGAGAAAGTTTATTTTATCTTGTGATGAATGCCAAAGGGTTGGTAATATCTCCAGACGTAATGAAATGCCTATGAATTATACTCTTGTTATTGAACCATTTGATTGTTGGGGATTTGACTTCATGGGACCTTTTCCGTCTTCAGAAGGTAACACTCATATACTTGTTGTTGTTGATTATGTTACTAAATGGGTGGAAGCCATACCTACAAAAAGTGCTGATGGTGAGACCTCTTTAAGAATGCTTTTAGACATTATTTTTCTTAGATTTGGAGTGCCTAGATATATTATGACTGATGGAGGTTCTCATTTTATTCATGGAGGTTTTAGAAAAACTCTTGCTAGGTATGGTATTAATCATAGAATTGCTTCCGCTTATCATCCTCAAACTAGTGGGCAAGTAGAATTATCAAATAGAGAGATTAAATCTATCTTGCAAAAGACTGTTAATAAAACTAGAAAGAATTGGGCTAGTAAATTGAAGGATGCACTATGGGCTTATAGAACTGCTTATAAAAATCCCATGGGAATGTCACCTTATAAAATGGTTTACGGAAAAGCTTGTCATTTACCTTTAGAACTAGAGCACAAAGCTTATTGGGCTGTTAGAGAATTAAATAAAGATCCTAAACTTGCCGGTAATAAGAGGTTGTTACAATTAAGTTCTCTAGATGAATGTAGAAGTGAAGCCTATGAAAATGCTAAACTCTTTAAAGAGAAAGTAAAAAAATGGCATGATAGGAGGATTATCAAAAGAGAATTAAAGTCCTATTGTATCGGTCTCATCTCAGATTCTTTGCAGGGAAATTACTCTCGAAATGGGAAGGACCATATGTTGTTGAGGAGGTGTATCGTTCAGGATAAATCAAAATTAGCTCTCTCCAAGGCAATGCCACACAAGTGGTGAATGGACAAAGACTCAAGCATTATATCTCAGGTGATTCTTATAATGTTGATGTTGATATTATTCGAGTGGAAACACCGGAGGCTTTCATCAAAGGACAAATTGAGAGTCCGCCAGAACTCAACTTTGAATAGGTAACAGTACTGGTAATGAAAAGTTCGCAATTTACTTTCCGAACAATATTTTTGCTGTTTTTGGAAAATATGAAAAATTACGAGATCGAAACGGAGTGGAAAAGACGCACGAGGGCGTGCCACCATAGGCCGGCGCGGCCTGGCCTCGGCCCGCGCCGCCCTATGGTGACGCCGCCTCGTCGCCCCTTTCCGACTCTGGTTCGATCTGGTACTTTCCTTTTGTCAAGAAAATTTTTGCTATATAATCCCCCTGACCCCTGGAGGTCCGTATATCGTTTTCTCGACGTGTTTTGTTTTGAGCTGTTTCTGCCAGGATCTGTTTTTGGTCTAGAAGCACCATGGCCTCCAACAACAAGGGCAAGGGGTTTTCGGAGGAAGAAGTGAAGAGGGTGCCATCAAAACAAGAGCAGCAAGCTGTTGGGAGCAAGCAAATCTTGGTGGGATCTGTTGACACTCGACGTTCTTTTTCTCATAACTTGCAGGGACCCTTACCACCCGCTCTTAGCCTCGACTCCTTCCCTGTGTTGGAAGAAGCTCTACGGACTACCGATGAGTTTTGTGATCAATATCGGGCTCTAAGAAGAGAAGTGGAGATACTCCAGGAGGAGAATTGCCGTCTCCGTAGAATGCTGGAATACCACTCGATTCACATCACAAGGTCATCATCACCAACTTCAGATAACAATGAATCTCTTCGAGTTTTAGTGCAGAATTGCCAAGCTGAGAAACTGAAGCTGAAAGAGATCTGTAAGAAGCGCGGGAGGAGTTCATCACCACCATCGCCGAAGGAGTAATTCATCATCGGTATTGGCATCCCTGATGACCCACAAGTATAGGGGATCGCAACAGTCTTCGAGGGAAGTAAAACCCAATTTATTGATTCGACACAAGGGGAGACAAAGAACACTTGAAAGCCTTAACAGCGGAGTTGTCAATTCAGCTGCACCTGGAAACAGACTTGCTCGCAAGGGTTTATCAGTAGTAACAGTTTTATAGCAGTAGCAGTAGTGAAATAACAAAGCACGAGTAACAAAGACAGCAGTAGTGATTTTAGTAAACAGCAGGATTAAAATACTGTAGGCACGGGGACGGATGAACGGGCGTTGCATGGATGAGAGAAACTCATGTAACAATCATAGCAGGGCATTTGCAGATAATAATAAAACGGTGTCCAAGTACAAAGCAATCAATAGGCATGTGTTCCATATATAGTCGTGCGTGCTCGCAATGAGAAACTTGCACAACATCTTTTGTCCTACCAGCCGGTGGCAGCCGGGCCTCAAGGGAAACTACTGGATATTAAGGTACTCCTTTTAATAGAGTACCGGAGCAAAGCATTAACACTCCGTGAACACATGTGATCCTCACATCGCTACCATTCCCTCCGGTTGTCCCGATTTCTGTCACTTCGGGGCCATCGGTTCCGGACAGCGACATGTGTATACAACTTATAGGTAAGACCATAAACAATGATTATCTTGATGAAGCAATAACATGTTCAGATCTGAGATCATGGCACTCGGGCCCTAGTGACAAGCATTAAGCATAACAAGTTGCAACAATATCATCAAAGTACCAATTACGGACACTAGGCACTATGCCCTAACAATCTTATGCTATTACATGACCAATCTCATCCAATCCCTACCATCCCCTTCGGCCTACAGCGGGGGAATTACTCACACATGGATGGGGGAAACATGGCTGGTTGATGTAGAGGCATTGGCGGTGATGGCGGCGATGATCTCCTCCAATTCCCGTCCGGCGAGTGCCGTAACGGGGACTTCTGGCTCCCGCGACGGAGTTTCACGATGTGGCGGCGTTCTGGAGGGTTTCTGGCGACTTCGACTTCTCTCCGTGCGTTTTTAGGTCGAGGCCGATAAATAGTCCGAAGGAGGGCGTCGGAGGCCGGCCGAGGGGGCCACACCACATGGCCGCGCGGGCCCCCCTGGGCCGCGCCGCCCTATGGTGTGGGGCCCTCGGGCCTCCACCTTACTTGACCTTCTGGCTCCGTCAGTATTCTGGGAAAATAGGGCCTTCTGCATAAATTCCGAGGATTTTCCCGAAAGTTGGATTTCTGCACAAAAACGAGACACCAGAACAGTTCTACTGAAAACAGCGTTAGTCCGTGTTAGTTGCATCCAAAGTGCACAAATTAGAGGCAAAACAATAGCAAAAGTGTTCGGGAAAGTAGATACGTTTTGGACGTATCAACTCCCCCAAGCTTAGCTTATTGCTTGTCCTCAAGCAATTCAGTTAACAACTGAGCGATAAAAGAACTTTCACGAACACATTTGCTCATATGATGTATATATTCTCATGCTATGGCTAATACTTAAGCAGTTCATAATGAGGTACATGCAAATAAGATCATCTAACAGCTATGTCAATCATGGAGAGGTACCAACAATTAATAATAAGCATCATGGATCATGTATATAAGCAGGATTGCAATGTTCATAAGAGAGTATGATAAAGTGGTATCTCGCTTGCCTGTATTTGGTTGGCAAAACATAAATGCCCGGGCACCTCTGGAGTTCATAGAAAGACTAGAAGTAGTGATTGTCAAAAGGTAAATGCATCAAAGTTATACCACAATCAATCATATTTTGAGACAAGCATATTATACTAAGAATGACAGTTGTGCTCTCAAGAAAGTGCTCAAAGAAATAATGGAGACACAACATAGAAGTAAAAGATTGACCCTTCGCAGAGGGAAGCAGGGATTAACATGCGCTAGAGCTTTTCATTTTTGAAATCAGGAGTAGAATCATTTTGAGAGGTGCTTGTTGTTGTCAACGAATGGTAATGGGTACACTAACTACCTCGCCAACTGGACTTTTAAGAGCGGCTCCCATGAATTATTGCATATTTATTTGGCACTCCTTCCAACCTTTCTTACACAAACCATGGCTAACCGAATCCTCGGGTGCCTGCCAACAATCTCATACCATGAAGGAGTGCCCCCTTTTTTATTTTAGTTTTATTATGATGATGACACTCCCCCCAACCTTTGCTTACACAAGCCATGGCTAACCGAATCCTTCGGGTGCCGTCCAACAATCACAAACCATGGAGGAGTGTCTATTTAAGTTAATTAATTTGGGACTGGGAATCCCATTGCCAGCTCTTTTTGCAAAGTTATTGGATAAGCGGATGTGCCACTAGTCCATATGAGAGTCCGTCAAAAGTAAATGACAAGGTTGAAAGCTAAACACCACATACTTCCTCATGAGCTATAAAACATAAACACAAATTGAGAAGCATTTTGAAGGTTTTAAAGGTAGCGCACGAGAATTTACTTGGAATGGTTTGAAATGCCATGCATAGGTATTTATGGTGGACACTTTGGAACGACTTGGTTTTCATGTGTTTGGAAGCACGAGCAGCGTTCCCGCTCAGTACAAGTGAAGGCTAGCAATAGACTAGGGAGCGACAAATCAAGAGAGCAGTAACTGTCATAATCATGCTTGCGGCAAAATAAATTAATGGAGGCATAAAAGTGATACAAGAACTCTGAAGCAATATAGGTCATCGAGGCTTAATTGACTTTTTGTTCAGTCATATGCATGCGTGAGCATGTGCCAAGTCGATATAAATGAATTATTCAGAGGAGGATACCACAATGCCATACTTACTTATGAATAAAACAATGCAAGCAAACATCCACGACATGCTACTCATATTAATAGATTGGAGCTAAACATGAGAGATCATAAACTACTAGACTTTCTCAAATAACATATACCTCACATGAACCAACTAAGCATGCTCACATGGATGAGTATATGTACAAAAATGAAAACAAATAGAGTTCATACCAGCCTCTCACCACAATCAGATCGTCGTAGATCGTCATTATTGCCCTTTCACTTGTGTAGCTTGGATAATATGAAATGAAAACCACGCTCCAGCCACCGAAGACCATTGAACTCATAAAGAACTTTACAAAACCAAATAAGAACAGCAAATATTTTTGGTGTTTTCGAATTTGAGAACAAGAACAAGAGGAAACAAACAAACAAAGCAAAATCTTTTTGGGTTTTCTTATAGCAACTAGCAATAGCAAATGAAACGAAGCAAATGCAAGAAACCAAAGCAAACAAATGGTGAAGAGAAACAACAGAAATATTTTTGGTCTTTTTGTGTTTTGGGAAAGAAACAAAGCGAAAACAAGAAATAGCAAACTAAAAGAAACACATAACAACAGGATGACAGAAATCTGCCAAAACCTGACAGCAGTACAGAAATCGATTTTTACAAAAATCTTACGTTGCTCAGCTCGAAAAGTTTTCAACTAATGAAAGTTAGATAACAACCTGGGGAACCTGCAAAAAAATTGGCAGCTCAAAATAACGCTCTGGCTGTGCGCACGAATTTTTCTAGTAACAGTCCAGAATCTGTTTTCAGGCAGCACTTCCCCAAATATCATCTTCCTCTCATTAGAAAACCACTCAAACAAACTAAACAAGTATGTACAAGTATCCAGCAACCATAATATGCAAAGAATGAGTGATGCCGGTATACCTCCCCCCAAGCTTAGGCTTTTGGCCTAAGTGGAGTTCAATCCCATCGACCCCATGAGGTAGTATCTCCGTAGTACGACGAAGATGGATCATCTTACGGGTATGTGCTAGAAGAAGCACCCGGATACGTGACGGTGTAGTCGTAGGAGGGCTCGGCGTCCTCGGAGTCATACTGCTGGTGGAAATCTTGTATCTTCATATGTTCATCCACCTCCTCCTTAGTGCGCGACCATGGTTGCCTGTCAATACAAAACAAACCTGGCTGGGGAAGAGGGATTTCTTTCTCATCCCCGTCAGCAAACAACATTCTATAGACCATATTATCTAAAGTGGAATCAGTGGTAACAAAATGATGACTCTTCATAGCAGCAATATCAAGTTTCCTAGGGGCCAATGGCACATCATTAGGATCAAGAGGAAGACTTAGATATGTTAAAATGCGCAGCGCAATAGTTCCTCCAAAAATAGGCCCCCTGTTAGTCAGGCGGCGAGCAATAAGAGCACCAAGGTGATAAGATGTCTGACCAGTAAGTGCAATATTCAAGAAATCAAGATGGTAACTAGAAATGTTGCTAGTGTTCTCCCTACCAAGAATGCTAGTAGCAATGTAATATGCAAAATACTTAATGGCAGGGAGTTGAATGTTTCTTATCTTCCCACGCTGAATGGTGCGACAATCATCATCGGTAATCCCTCGATAGAGCTCCAACAAGTCCTGGGGGTTGTCATCAATCCTACTTGCTGTACCTACAGGGGCAATATCCAATGCACGACAAAAATCCTCCAATTTCATAGTAACAGGGTTACCATAGATCTTGAATGCAACTGTCGGCTCATATTGTTTGTTGTTGAACTTGAAACTCTCGACGAAGATTTTGGTGAGCATGTAGTATTGCTCCCTTTCATCTCCCACATAGGTGGTTAACCCCGCCCTGTTGACAAGGGTGAAGAAATCCTCCAATATCCCTGCATTCCTTAGAAAATCATAGCATGGAAAAGACGAAGCATTAGGAGCCTCGTTGTCCTCCTCGGGCGCGAAGCTAGGCGCGATGATATCCTCATTGTACGATCGCCTAATCCGGGTGGCGGCCCTAGAAGGCCTCCCGGTGCTGGTTGTTCCTTTCTTGAACAACTCTCCAAAGTTGAACTTCTTCATCTTTCTCTGAAATTTTCAACAAATGATATAAAAATTTGATTTGGTGACACATAATTGAGGGAAACTACCATAGGAACTTGCTAGAGTACTAATCATGCATCAAAACTAGTTTCTACCACTTAGAACAAGCATGCAAGCTCACTAAACATGTTACCTACAGCAGCAAAATATTCAAGATATACTCAACCAAACAAAATTCTACTTGGATGGGTGGAGGAGTCACATACCAAGGAGCAAATGTGCCAAATTTCAGCAAGAAATCTGGGCTGAGCAAAGAGATCGAAAAATCTGGAGCTCTTGAGCAAAAACGCGAGTGAGAGGAACCTGGTACGAGTTTTTTCGGGAGAGAGAAGGTGCTGGGAGAAAGAGATGAGGTAGTGGGGCAAGGAGGGGCCCACACCACATGGTGGCGCGGCCACCACCTTGGCCGCGGCGGCCTGTGGCTTGGCGCCCTCTGGTGCCCACAGGTCATCCTCTGGTGCTCCCAGGTGCCTCGTCGAAAAATAGGACCAACGGTATAATTTTTGTGAATTTTTGAAAACTTTGAAAAATGCACCTTTCTGGGTATTTAGTTTATCATTACTGGCCAGGAAATTTTTTGAAATCTCCAAATAACTAAGGAACTTTGCAAATTAAAAATGCTACAGCAACTAGAGCAAATGGAGGAAGAAAGAGATGTTGTTTACCTCCTCTATGCATATAAAAAGTATTTGTTAACAAGGTTGATCAAGTCTTGCCACCAAATAAATTTTACATAGCATAAGAAGAAATAAACCTCAAATCAATCATGTTACCCTGAATTGTATTGATATGGATCCAATCATGAGAGTTTGATATTCTTCTTTAGGCTCATATATAGGACAATCAATAGTTCCCACTTTGATAGTTCTCACATTAGAAATAGTATTGACTCCGCATACTTTATCAAACTTCTTGGGGAAATAAACGGTATGCTCCCTATCATCAACATTGAAAGTAACCTTTCCTTTATTGCAATCAATAACAGCCCCTGCGGTGTTAAGAAAAGGTCTCCCAAGAATAATAGACATATTATCATCTTCAGGCATTTCCAACACAGCAAAATCAGTTAATATCAAGCAGTTATTAGTAACTTGAACAGGAACATCCTCACATATACCAACAGGAATAGCGGTAGATTTATCAGCCATTTGCAAAGATATATCAGTAGGTATCAACTTATCTAAGTAAAGTCTCTTATAAAGAGAAAAAGGCATAACAATAACACCGGCTCCCAAGTCACATAGAGCAGTTTTAACATAATTATTCTTAATAGAACAAGAAATAGTAGGTATACCTGGGTCGCCCAACTTATTTGGAACTTTGCCATTGAAAGAGTAATTAGCAAGCATAGTGGAAATTTCCTCATTGGGGATTTTCCTTTTGTTAGTAACAATATCTTTCATATACTTTGAATAAGGTGGCAATTTAATAGCATCAGCCAAAGGGATTTGCAAGAATAAAGGTTTCATCCAATCACAAAATTTATTATAGTGTTCTTCTTCCTTTGATTTTAGTTTCTTAGCAGGAAAAGGCATTTGCTTTTGCACCCAAGGTTCTCTTTCATTACCATGTTTCTCAGCAATAAAATCTTCTTTAGTGTACTTTTTATTTTTAGCATGCTTTTCAGGTTCTTCTTCAACCTCTTCTTTATCAGGAGTATCATTCTTATCATTATCTTTATCATGTTCATTACCACTTTCAGTTTCAGCATCAGAAATAGAAATACTATTAGGATCATTAACAGGTTCAGAGGATTCTACAACATTTTTATGCTTCTTCTTCTTTTTCTTCTTAGAATGAGCACTAGGTTCAATGCGTTGAGAATCTTGTTCAATTCTTTTGGGATGCCCTTCAGGATATAGAGGATCCTGGGTAGAGACACCACCTCTAGTTGTTACTTCATAAGCATGTTTCTCTTTAGAATTATTCCCCAACAAGTCATTTTGCACTTTAGTGAGTTGATCAATTTGAGTTTGAATCATATGAAAATGTTTAACAAGCATCTTAACATCATTGGAGGTTCTCTCCACAATATCATGCAATTCACTAATAGCTCGAGAATTTTCCATTAAATGATTCTCTACTCTCATATTAAAATTTTCTTGCTTAACAATATAATTATCAAACTCATCTAAGCATTGTGCAGGAGGTTTCGAATATGGAATATCTTCCCTAGTAAAGCGTTGAAGGGAGTTTACCTCAATCATGGATGAAGGGGGAATTATCTCACATATTTCTTCTATGGGAGGAAGATTCTTCACATCTTCAAATTTAATACCTTTCTCCTTGAGAGACTTCTTGGCTTCCCTCATATCTTCATCATTCAATTTAATTAAACCCCTCTTCTTCAATATTGGCGTTGGAGTTGGTTCAGGCGTAGTCCAATCATCATGATTCCGGCTTATTTTAGCCAATAATTCTTCAGCGTCGTCTGGAGTTCTTTTCCTGAAAACACAACCAGCACAACTATCCAGGTATGCCCTAGACTCAATGGTTAGTCAGTCCACTATAAAATATATCAAGTAAATCATGCTTTTCCAAATCATGATCATGTCGAGCTCTAATAAGAGAGCAAAATCTCGCCCAAGCCTCAGGCAATTTCTCTCCATCTTCCTGGTTGAAATTATAAATTCTCTGCAAAGCAATATGTTGAGCACTAGCAGGAAAGTATTTACGGAAGAAAACATCAAGCAATTCTTTTGGACTTTTAATAGAATTAGGTGGCAAATTATTATACCAAGTTTTAGCGTCATCCTTTAATGAGAATGGAAAGATTTTAGCAACAAAGTAAGTACGCATCTTGACATCATCAGAAAACAAGCTACTTAGAGTAGATAACTCAGCCATGTGTTCAACAGCACTTTATTTTTCAGTACCACAAAAGGGTGTTTTCTCAACAATAGCTATATGAGATAGATCAAGAGAAAAATCATAATCTTTATCCTTAATGTTTATAGGAGATGTGGCAAATTTAGGATCAGGAGACAGTTTATATCTAACAGCATGTTCTGCAAGCAACTTTTTAATTTTTCTTGCATCAGTAGTAGCATTGCATTTTTCAATAAAATCATCATTAAGCTCCACATAATCTTCATCAGGATCATCACTAAAATAATCAAGTTAAGGTGAATTAACAGGGGTAGTAGCATTAGGAGTTTCAGTATTTTCAATTTGTCTAGACCTAGCAATCGTAGCATCTAGAAAAGATCTCAATGAACCACTATCATCAAGCACAGCAGAAATATTATCAATATTATGAGAGTTTTCAGATTCAGCAGAAGTACCCGCATGTGAAGCATGCGGCGGTGAAACAAGTTTATCAATCACAGATGGTGAATCAAGTGTAGCGGAGGTACTCAGAATTGTACCTTTTCTTGTAGTGGATGGTAATATGGCGATCTTAGTATCGCGAGGTTTACCCATGATGGAGAATTTGCAGCGAACAATATTAATCCAAGTGAACTTCCAAATAAAGCTATGCTCCCCGGCAACGGCGCCAGAAAATAGTCTTGATGACCCACAAGTATAGGGGATCGCAACAGTCTTCGAGGGAAGTAAAACCCAATTTATTGATTCGACACAAGGGGAGACAAAGAACACTTGAAAGCCTTAACAGCGGAGTTGTCAATTCAGCTGCACCTGGAAACAGACTTGCTCGCAAGGGTTTATCGAGTAACAGCTTTATAGCAGTAGCAAGAGTGAAATAACAAAGAGCGAGTAACAAAGACAGCAGATAGTGATTTTAGTAAACAGCAGGATTAAAATACTGTAGGCACGGGGACGGATGAACGGGCGTTGCATGGATGAGAGAAACTCATGTAACAATCATAGCAGGGCATTTGCAGATAATAATAAAACGGTGTCCAAGTACAAAGCAATCAATAGGCATGTGTTCCATATATAGTCGTGCGTGCTCGCAATGAGAAACTTGCACAACATCTTTTGTCCTACCACGGTGGCAGCCGGGCCTCAAGGGAAACTACTGGATATTAAGGTACTCCTTTTAATAGAGTACCGGAGCAAAGCATTAACACTCCGTGAACACATGTGATCCTCACATCACTACCATTCCCTCCGGTTGTCCCGATTTCTGTCACTTCGGGGCCATCGGTTCCGGACAGCGACATGTGTATACAACTTATAGGTAAGACCATAAACAATGATTATCTTGATGAAGCAATAACATGTTCAGATCTGAGATCATGGCACTCGGGCCCTAGTGACAAGCATTAAGCATAACAAGTTGCAACAATATCATCAAAGTACCAATTACGGACACTAGGTACTATGCCCTAACAATCTTATGCTATTACATGACCAATCTCATCCAATCCCTACCATCCCCTTCGGCCTACAGCGGGGGAATTACTCACACATGGATGGGGGAAACATGGCTGGTTGATGTAGAGGCGTTGGCGGTGATGGCGGCGATGATCTCCTCCAATTCCCCGTCCCGGCGGAGTGCCAGAACGGAGACTTCTGGCTCCCGCGACGGAGTTTCGCGATGTGGCGGCGTGCTGGAGGGTTTCTGGCGACTTCGACTTCTCTTCGTGCGTTTTTAGGTCGAGGCCGATAAATAGTCCGAAGGAGGGCGTCGGAGGCCGGCCGAGGGGGCCACACCACATGGCCGCGCGGGCCCCCCCTGGGCCGCGCCGCCCTATGGTGTGGGGCCCTCGGGCCTCCACCTTACTTGACCTTCTCGTCGTCGCATTCTGGGAAAATAGGGCCTTCTGCATAAATTCCGAGGATTTTCCCGAAAGTTGGATTTCTGCACAAAAACGAGACACCAGAACAGTTCTGCTGAAAACAGCGTTAGTCCGTGTTAGTTGCATCCAAAGTGCACAAATTAGAGGCAAAACAATAGCAAAAGTGTTCGGGAAAGTAGATACGTTTTGGACATATCAATCCCCTTGGTTTGTTCCAAGCTTGGGGGAGTGCCGCAGTATCACATCATCACTACCTTTTACTTTTTATTGTCAAGTAGTGTCATATCATGAGTAGGGAAGTTATCATATAAGATGGGTTGCAGTTTGGAAGTATCTCCCCTTTAGTTGGTTATCTATGTATCCCTTGGTGTGAGTTATCGTTATGGAATATTAATGAGAAGTCTTATCATTTACATATTGCACATCTTATTTTAGTTTGCAATCTCTATTATATGATTTACCTTGTTGTTAGTATTGGTATCACTTTGGGAGCATTGAATAAATCTATTTGGTTTTGGCAAACTTAGCATTGGTCAATAGCAACAACACTTTGAGGTTTAAGTAGAAAAGAGAAATACATGTAGTTATTTCATTGTCTTTCTTTCTTGTTAGCTCATAGCTTATTATTCTGAAGTTAAAATTGTTTGTGCTTACAAGGGGGATGCATGATTGTTTCTATCACATGTATATTTGTTTGTTTCCTTCAACTCTTATGCTTGCTAATTAGCCTTGCTAGCCAAAGACTTGTACTGAGAGGGAATACTTCTCGTGCGTCCAAACCTTAGTCCAAACCTATGTCATTTGTGTCCACCATACCTACCTACTACATGGTATTTTCTGCCATTCCAAGTAAATACTTCATGTGCTACCTTTAGACAATTCAAAACTTAGTATCTCTTATTTGTGTCAATGTTTTATAGCTCATGAGGAAGTATGTGGTGTTTTATCTTTCAATCTTGTTGGGCAACTTTCACCAATGGACTAGTGGCTTCATCCGCTTATCCAATAATTTTGCAAAAAGAGCTGGCAATGGGATTCCCAGTCCCGAACTAATTAAACTAATTAGACACTCCTCCATGTTATGTGATTGATGGACGGCACCCGAAGGATTCGGTTAGCCATGGCTTGTGTAAGCAAAGGTTGGGGGGAGTGTCATCATAATAAAACTAAATAAAAAGGCACTCCTTCATGGTATGAGATTGTTGGCAGGCACCCGAGGATTCGGTTAGCCATGGTTTGTGAAAGAAAGGTTGGAAGGAGTGCCACACAAAATAAAAATAAAATGGGAGCCGCTCTTTGAAGGTTGTCTGGCAAGGGGGTTAGAGTACCCGCTACCAGTCGTTGACAACAACAAACACCTCTCAAAATGTTACTTTTATTATCTCTATATGATTTCAAAACTGAAAAAGCTCTAGCACATGATTTAATCCCTGCTTCCCTCTGCGAAGGGCCTGTCTTTTATTTTATGTTGAGTCAGTAAACCTATTTCCCTCCATCTCAAGCAAGCATTTTAGTTGTTGTGATCAAACTATTATATTGTGATTTGCTTTATCATGTCTTTTATTCTTCCTTGTTTAGTACAAGTTTTATCTGAATGAATATAGCTTTGCAAGTTATCAATGATCATGAGGAGACCATTATGATTGAGTATGCAAGTTGTGCCTTATAAACTTTAACATGAGAGCGCTGCTCAATGAGATAAGTATAATCTGTTAATTGTTCTCTGACCAAGAACGAAGTTTGCCATCACCAACTATGATTTCTTATGCACCTTTATTTGTGATTACTTTATACTTGTTTCAAGTTGAGTTATATGAGGAAGTTGTTTACTAGAATGTCTTGTGTGAATGAATATGATGCTTCTTGTCCGTATTTTATTTATCGACTCTTCACTCCATAAACATGTGGTCCTGTTTACCGAGTTCAGTTTCGCTTGGGGACAAGCGAAGTCTAAGCTTGGGGGGAGTTGATACGTCCAATTTGCATCACTATTTTATATCATAATTTGCTGTTATTCATTGATATATTTCATATTGGGACACAATACTTATGTTATTTCATCTATTTTGCATGTTTCATCATTATTGGAGGATCAAGCACCGGAGCCAGGATTCTGCTGGAAAAAGCACCGTCAGAACGCAATATTTCGGAAGATCAACTGTGGAAGGAAATTATACCAAAAATCCTATTTTTCAAGATGACGAAGGAAGCCAGAAGGAGGAGCTGAGAAGGCCCAAGGTGGGGCCAGACCACAGGCCGGCGCGGCCCATGGCCTGGCCGCGCCACCTTGTGGTGTGGGGGCCCCACAGCCCCTTTCGCCTCCTTTTCTTCGCGAAACCCTTCGTCCCGAAAACCTAAGCTACAGAGGGTACCTCGCGAAGAGCCACAGCCGCCTCTGCGGGGCGGAGAACACCAGAGAGAAAAGAGCTCTCCGGCGGGCAGGAATCCGCCGGGGAAATTCCCTCCGGGAGGGGGAAATCGACGCCATCGTCACCGTCATCGAGCTGGACATCATCTCCATCACCATCATCATCATCTCCACCATCATCACCGCCGTCTCCACCGCTGGACACCGTCACCGCCGTAGCAATTTGGGTTTGATCTTGATTGTTTGATAGGGGAAACTCTCCCGGTATCGATTTCTACTTGTTGTTGATGCTATTGAGTGAAACCATTGAACCAAGGTTTATGTTCAGATTGTTATTCATCATCATATCACCTCTGATCATGTTCCATATGATGTCTCGTGAGTAGTTCGTTTAGTTCTTGAGGACATGGGTGAAGTCTAAATGTTAGTAGTGAATTATGGTTGAGTAATATTCAATGTTATGATATTTAAGTTGTGGTGTCATTCTTCTAGTGGTGTCGTGTGAACGTCGACTACACGACACTTCACCTTTATGGGCCTAGGGGAATGCATCTTGTACTCATTTGCCGATTGCGGGGTTGCCGGAGTGACAGAAACCTAAACCCCCGTTGGTATATCGATGCAGGAGGGATAGCAGGATCTCAGAGTTTAAGGCTGTGGTTAGATTTATTCTTAATTACTTTCTTGTAGTTGCGGATGCTTGCAAGGGGTATAATCACAAGTATGTATTAGTCCTAGGAAGGGCGGTACATTAGCATAGGTTCACCCACACAACACTTATCATAACAATGAAGATTATTTAGCCGTATGTAGCGAAAGCACTAGACTAAAATCCCGTGTGTCCTCGAGAACGTTTGGTCATTATAAGTAAACAAACCGGCTTGTCCTTTGTGCTAAAAAGGATTGGGCCACTCGCTGCAATTATTTCTCTCGCATTTTACTTACTTCTACTTTATTCATCTGTTACATCAAAACCCCCTGAATACTTGTCTGTGAGCATTTACAGTGAATCCTTCATCGAAACTGCTTGTCAACACCTTCTGCTCCTCGTTGGGATCGACATTCTTACTTATCGAAGATACTACGATACACCCCCTATACTTGTGGGTCATCAATGCACTAGCCCACAGTCCTAGCGGACGACAGCAGTGCCATGCTAATGGATGTTGTGACGGCAACTACCAGCTCCCCGTAACGGCGACCACCGGCGCTGTCCGTGCCTTTTTCAATTTTGAAAATGGCATCAGACACGATTTGGCCATCAAAAGTCGTTTATGTAGTACAGGACACCCCACATGGTTTGATATTAACAAACTGTGTGCGGTTTAAGAAAATGTTTTTTAGCCGTCTGCGTAGTAAACGTGCATCGCCACCTTTCGGTAGTGATGGTTAGGTTTATTGTGTGTAACGGGTTTTTTCAACCGTGCGTAAAGACATGTTCTGTACTATTGGTGGCATGTGGTTGATTGCCAACGGGGAAGCAGAAAATTCTTCCATGTAGTTGCGTGATCACAGAGCTCACGGGTTTGACGTGACTTGCATCTTCGACCGTCAAGCAAGCCTTGCCTTCCATAGAATCAGGTAAGTGCCACATTTCAAATTGGTGAGCCAGAGATGTGACACAAACAGATAAGCTTATACTTGTGGGTCGTGTTAGGGGCCATGTAGATAGGCCGAGGGATTTAAGCTTCTGCCACTTGGTACATGTTGCCAATCACGTGGGTGAAACGGTAATGGGGGTAAAATTCCACAACAAGAGAAAGTAAAATATGATACACAATTTTCTAATCGAATGGCAGAGCGTCCACCTTAACATAAAAAAACATGGTGTGCAGTTTTAATGGGGTTAAACATGTGAAAAATGTACGAAGCACAATTTAGAAAAAAAAATTATTTTTAGTTAATAAACACGATTTTGGTAATTCTACTCAGGGGTATCCACGTTTTTTTCCACGCCTCTAGACCCACTGAAAAGCAGCAACAAACATCATGGCGGGTACGCAGTCATATATGTGTTGCATTTGACTAATTGTTGTGGTTTGAGTCATACACTGTTAGTCGTCGTTTATGTTGTCGTGTTGTGATTTATACATTATCGCTATCAGTTGTTCTATCAATTCGCTAATGGGTTGCATTGACCAGTGGTTGTGGTTCGAGCCATACATTATCGTGAAACATCATTTATGTTGTCTCATCGTCATTTGATTCATACATTATGGTTGTCATCGTTGTTCTATCAATTCTTATATGTGTTGCATTGACAAGTTGTTGCGGTTCGAGTCAAACATTGTCATCAACCGATTATTTTGTATTATCGCGTTGATATTCGATTATTACACACATTGTCACAGATAGCCATTATGTCAGTTTGTATATAGGTTGCATTGACCATCTTGTGGGCTGTGTTTGGGGCCATGTAGATATGCCCATGGATTTAAACACTTGGTACCTGTTACCAATCACGTGGGTGGAGCTGACATTCGTGTTCAGCCCTGTCAATATGGGCGGGAAAATGATAATTGGGGTAAAATGCGACATCAAGAGAATAAAATATGGTATAAAATTTTCTAATCGAATGTCAATTGGGTTTTTAGAACTTAACCTTAATGGAGATAAATAGGTGACAAATGTACAAAACACAATGTAGAAAAGTAAATTTATCTTTTTATTTAAGAAACGCAGTCTTGGTAACTCTATTCAGGGGTATCACGGTATTTCCCCATGCCTACACACCCCACGGAAAATTAGCAACAAACGCAGAACGAACATGGGGTAGTTGCGTACCTAGTTTCCCACCATCCCTCCCTCCCCATCCACTCCCATCCTCTAGACCTCCACCCCTCCTACAGTCCTACCCACGACATCACCACGCCAAGGGATATAACATTAAGAGCTGGTTTTCCCCCTGAAGGAAGCAATTCAAAAATCACACGTAATAAGCAGTTTCCACGTGGGTTCTCCGACCCCGACTCCACTCCCTTTTTTTCAGTGTCACCGTGTGTGAGAGGGAGCACAACCATCAGAATCTCCCGGAAGCGGGAGAGGAGGCTTTGCGCCAGTTGCTTGGTCTTCCCTTCTCTATCGTCTCCATCGCCTCCCTTCCCTTCCCCTCAAGGCGCCCGATCACCGCGCACCAGGTAAACTTCACTACCCTCCATTCCGCTCTTCCCTTTTATTTCTCTCATCGAGTCTATAAAATCTTTCTAAAGTTTGTGTTTTTCCCATTTTTTAGTTGCATATCTAAACTTGTCTCGACCGTCGCTACATTATTCGGTCATCATCTCGTCTCCCCTGCTGTAAGTAAAAAAAATCTAGTTTTCTCTAGGTCGCAATCTTCATCTTATGGAACAAGGATTGCGTGTTTCTCCCCTTGCTCGGCACCCTGGGGCACACATTTGCAAGAAACCCTCTTTGTGTTACTGAATCAATATGATTGGGAGGCATTTTCTGTCTCTCCTCTGATCATTTCCTGCTCCTGATTATCGCGGGGTTTACATGTGTGGTGTTTTCTTGTTCAATCCCGCTTTTGGGGTGAAGTTGGTACATGGTTTGGGCGGATCATAGTGACGACAATGGCGATTTTTATCAAGATGATCCGATGAAAAAATGAAGATTTATTCTGTGCCTAATCCACCCAATGACGCCCTTGAGTGGGTCTCGAGCCTCCTGCTTGAAGAAGATCTCACTGAATTTTAGGAGGTTATAGATGATTCTATGGTGATACAGGACTTCCTGTCAATTCTGGAAGGTGAAAAAAGAGTGACCATGCCGCTGACGATAATGACTACGTCATTGTAGATGGTGACCTTGACAAGGCCCATTTCATCATCAAGGAGATAAATAAACCCGATGAGAAGGATGTGCCAAAAGAAGAGTTATGTTGTCACATTGAGATTCATGCATTGTTAAAAAAAAATTTGCCAGTTCATATCTATATTGCATTGACCAGTTGTTGTAGTTTATTGTCGATCGCCATTCATGTTGTCATATCGCGATTTGATCCATACATGCATTGTCATCATCCAATTTAATGAGTTCACATATGGGCTAAATTGACAAGATGTTGCAGTTCGAGTCATGCATTGTCGTTAGTCGTCATTTATGTTGTCGTACTTCGATTCAATTCAAACATACATCATTGTCTTCAGTCATCATTTACGTTGTCATATTTCGATTCGATTCAAACATACATCATTGTCGTCATCATCATATGTCATTCTGTCAGTTGTATATGGGTTGCATTGACCAGCTGTTACGGTTTGAGTCATGCCTTATTATCAGTCGTTATTTATGTTGTCACATTTCAATTCATTTCATACATACATTGTCGTCTTCGTCGTCATATGTCATTATTTCAGTTTGTATATGGGGTGCATTGACCATCTGTTGCGGTTCGAGTGATACATTATCATCGTCGTTATATGTTTTATTCTGTATGTTCTTATATGTATTACATTGACAAGATATTGCCATGAATGGTCCTATTGAAATTTTGGAGGTCTTTTATCTAGGCTAATCTATACAGATATCTGGTTCATTTGTAGGAAATAAATTCCTAGGAGTTTAGTTGCTATGCAAAGTTTACTTACTGCATATGCATGCGCAGAAGAGGGGCATATTTATGTGCCTTTGTTTATGGGGGAAACTTGGGTCTACTCCTCAAATGATAAGTTTGCTGCATTTCCCTCAAAATGAAGGGATCCAATAAAACAAGCTTCACTTCCAAGTCTCGCGAAAGAGGATATATGTCTTTGCAGCAAGGCGTTTCTGAAGAGGTCAAGTGAGCATATGCACATATTCGGAGATAATTAGGTCCATCTTTGGGCAATTGGGTTGCGTTTGGACATACATCCCTGTTGATTTTGTTGTGCATGTAAGCAAGACCGTTACCAGTGACCCGTTAGCACTACAATTATGGGAATTTAATAAAGGATAGGTAATTTGAATCAGTTATGCTAACCTTTACACGGAAATTTGATGATCCAAGCGCTGTTGTATTTTCCATTTAGGGGTAAATAATGTTGTTAGCAAATCATATCTAGTGAGTGGAAAACCCACAATCCACTGAAAAAACAATTCATAAATGTAAAAAACACAACTCTCTTCTTGACAACAATTGATAAATGTGAAAACAAGACTTCTTCACCAAAATATTTGAGAAAATGAGAAAAGCACACACACTTGGTTATGTGGCTTTCCTATAAAACAAATGGACCCTTTCAAAAAAAAAAGAATGGCAATTTTTCAGTTTTTAGATGTTAAATTAAGTCAACTAGATGTTGCGATTTGATTCGTGTATTGCTGTAAATCATCGTTGCTAGATATTGTTATGCTAATGTCTACATGTGTAACATTGAATGGATGTTGTAATTCTGAGGAGGTTGATATTTCAATGGTTGAGGTGATTATGGGATTTTGAAGGAATTCCTGGCATGTCTAGAGGGTGAAAAACATATTGCATGAGGAGACTAGTGGTGGCGGAAGCGGTGATGATGGCGATGATTGTGTAACTCTAGATTGTGACCTTGAGGTGTGAGATATATAACATGAATGACACCGCATTGTTTGAATCAAGCGACAAGGTCGGAAGATGGCGTAGATCTTGCTTCTGTTCCTCTCTTGAAGGCGTCTGACGAGGCGGTTCCTCGGCAATGCCCACCATGAGGGGCTTGGGTTTTAGAGAAAGGCGACGACGGAAGTTCCGGGAGCGAGACGGTACACGACGTACCCAGGTTCACGTCTCCGCGGTGGAGGATCGCTACGTCCTGCTAGCAATCCACTATATGAGTATATGTGTATAGGGGGGCGTGCTGGCGTGTGGGAGTTAGAAATCCCTGGGGTGTAACAGCGCCAGTGGTAGCTCCTTGTGACGGTAAAGCACACGTACGTTGGGAACCCCAAGAGGAAGGTATGATGAGCACAACAGCAAGTTTTTCCTCAGTAAGAAACCAAGGTTTATCGAATCAGTAGGAGATGAAGGCCACGTGAAGGTTGTTGGTGGAGGAGTGTAGTGCGGCGCAACACCAGTGATTCCGGCGCCAACGTGGAACCTGCACAACACAATCAAACTACTTTGCCCCAACTTAACAGTGAGGTTGTCAATCTCACTGGCTTGCTGAAAACAAAGGATTAAACGTATGGTGTGGAGAATTATGTTTGCTTGCAGAAAACAAAAGAGAACAATGATTGCAGTAGGTTGTATTTCAGATGTAAAAGAATGGACCGGGGTCCACAGTTCACTAGTGGTGTCTCTCCAATAAGATAAATAGCATGTTGGGTGAACAAATTACAGTTGGGCAATTGACAAATAGAGAAGCACATACATATCATGATGACTACTATGAGATTTACTTAGGGCATTACGACAAAGAACATAGACCGCCATCCAACATGCATCTATGCCTAAAAAGTCCACCTTCGGGTTAGCATCCGCACCCCTTCCAGTATTACGTTGCAAACAACAGACAATTGCATTAAGTACTGTGCGTAATGTAAACAATACAAATATCCTTAGACAAAGCATTGATGTTTTATCCCTAGTGGCAACATCACATCCACAACCTTAGGGGTTGCTGTCACTCCCCCTGATTCAATGGAGACATGAACCCACTATCTAGCATAAATACTCCCTCTTGGAGTCACAAGTATCAACTTGGCCAGAGCCTCTACTAGCAACGGAGAGCATGCAAGATCATAAACAACATGTAGCATTACAAATAGACGATCTTGATCATGATAGGCAGCTCACAAGATCTAAACATGATAGCACAATAGGAGAAGACAACCATCTAGCTACTGCTATGGACTCGTAGTCCAAGGATGAACTACTCACGCATCAGTCCGGAGGCGGGCATGGTGATGTAGAGCCCTCCGGTGATGATTCCCCTCTCCGGCAGGGTGCCGGAGGCGATCTTCTGAACCCCCCGAGGTAGGGTTGACGGCGGCGGCGTCCCTGGAACTTTTCTCGTATCGTGGCTCTCGGTACTAGGGTTTTCGCGACGGAAGGAATATATAGGCGAAGGGGCAGAGTCGGGGGACGCCCGAGGGGCCCACCCCATAGGGCGGCGCGCCAGGAGGTGGGGCCACGCCCCCCTATGGTGTGGCCGCCTCGTGGCTCCTCTTCGTCTCCTCTTCGGTGTTCTGGAAGACTCCGTAGAAAATAAGACCGTGGGCTTTCGTTTCGTCCAATTCCGAGAATATTTGTAAACTAACTTTTCTGAAATCAAAAACAGCAGAAAACAGGAACTGGCACTGCGGCATCTTGTTAATAGGTCAGTCTCGGAAAATGCATAAAAACATTATAAAGTATGACTAAAACATGTTGGTATTGTCATAAAACTAGCATGGAACATAAGAAATTATAGATACGTTGGAGACGTATCAAGCATCCCCAAGCTTAGTTCCTACTCGCCCTCGAGTAGGTAAACGATAAAAAGAATAATTTCTGAAGTGACATGCTACCAACATAATCTTGATCAACACTATTTGTAAAGCATATGAGATGAATGAAGTGACTCAAAGCAATGGTATATAGTTTGCTAACAAAAAGATAATGACTAAACAACTGAAGCATATAGCAAAAACTTTTCATGAATAGTACTTTCAAGACAAGCATCAAAAAGTCTTGCATAAGAGTTAACTCATAAAGCAATAGATTCTTAATAAGAGGTTTTGAAGCAACACAAAGGAATATTTAAGTTTCAGCAATTGCTTTTAACTTTCAACATGCATATCTCATGGATAATTGTCAATACAAAGTAATATAATAAGTGCAATAAGTAAACATGTAAGAATCAGTGCACACAGTTGACACAAGTGTTTGCTTCTAAGATAGAAAGAAGTAGGTAAACTGACTCACCATAAAGTAAAAGAAATGTCCTTCGCAGAGGGAAGCAGGGATTACTCATGTGCTAGAGCTTTTTATTTTGAAAACATGGAAACAATTGTGTCAACGGTAGTAATAATTCATATGGGTTATGCATAAAACATCCTATAAGTTGCAAGCCTCATGCATCGAATACTAATAGTGCCCGCACCTTGTCCTAATTAGCTCAGATTTTCATGGATTATCATTGCATTACATATGTTTCAACCAAGTGTCACAAAGGGGTACCTCTATGCCACCTGTACAAAGGTCCAAGGAGATAAATCGCATTTGATTTCTCGATTTTGATAGATCTCAACTTGAGGACATCCATACCGGGACAACATAGAAAACAGATAATGGACTCCTCTTTTATGCTTTAAGCATTCAACAACAGATAATATTCTCATAAGTGATTTGAGGATTAATGTCCAAGCTGAAACTTCCACCATGATACATGGCTTTGGTTGGCGGCCCAATGTTCTTCTCTAACAATATGCATACTCAAACCATTTAACTCATGAGAGATCTCCCTTACTTCAGACAAGACGAACATGCATAGCAACTCACATGATATTCAACAAAGGTGTGGCAGGTTGATGGCGTCCCCAGAAACATGGTTACCGCTCAACAAGCAACTTATAAGAACTAAGATACATAAGCGACATATTCATTATCACAATAGTTTTTAGGCTACTTTCCCATGAGCTATGTATTGCAAAGACAAGGAATGAACTTTTTTAAAGGTAGCACGCAAGCAATTTACTTTGGAATGGCAGAGAAATACCACATAGTAGGTAGTTATGGTGGACACAAATGGCATAGGTTTTGGCTCAAGGTTTTGGATGCATGAGAAGCATTCCCTCTCAGTACAAGGCTTTGGCTAGCAAGGTTGTTTGAAGCAAACACAAGTATAAACCGGTACAGTAAAACTTACACAACACATATTGCAAGCATTATAAGACTCTACACTGTCTTCCTTGTTGTTCAAACACTTTTACCAGAAAATATCTAGACCTTAGAGAGACCAATCATGCAAACCAAATTTCAACAAGCTCTACGGTAGTTCTCCACTAATAGATTTAAACTACATGATGCAAGAGCTTAAACATGATCTACTTGAGAGCTCAAAACAATTGCCAAGTATCAAAGACAATATACCAATTACCACATGAAGCATTTTCTATTTCCAACAAAATAACAATAAGTATAAATGTTGCGGCTTTCAGCTTTCGCCATGAATATGAAAAACGAAGAACACAAGTGTTCAAATGAAAAAGCGGAGCGTGTCTCTCTCCCACACAAGGATTGCTAGGATCCGATTTTATTCAGAGAATGAAAATAACAAAACAAAAATAAAAGCAAACAGACGCTCCAAGTAAAGCACATAGAATACTCATGAAAATACAACCAGGAAGGGCCAACAACTCCAGAGTAAGGAATGGCGATCGGCTGGGGTGGTAAACCCTAACTCCGGTGATCTCCCCGGCGAGAGGTGATCGGTGGATCTCCTCTCCCTCCCTCTCAGGTAACCTTGGCTCCTTCCTTTCCTTCCCCTCACCAATGTCGCCTCCTTCGTGGAAGTGGGCGGTGAGATATTCGAGGACGTCCGATCCGGGTTCCTCGGATCCAGAAGTGTTAGAGGGCGAACTACATCTTTGGATCTTAAAAGAGTGGATTACACTCACATCGGCAGAAGGTGTTCCAATCATTGGGAAATTCTTGACTGATAATGAAATCTTGAAGATTGGATCTGTCGTGGAATTCTCCTCATATCAGGCCAAAGTGGTTAGATGTACCCTCTCACCGTGCATGGATGATAACAGTGTTTTGTCGGAGGTCTATGACTCTTCTACAGTGCCGCACCTAGTGAAGACGTGGAAGATCTCCTACTCCACGGTTCGTGATCTTGATCAGGGTAGAATGAAATCTTATGATGGTACTCTATGTCTTTATGAGGATTTGCTTATGCTCAAAAATGCTAAGGGAGATCGTGTGGGTTTTCGACCTAAAGAGAAGAATGATCTCTTCAGTATGGGGGCTAAGCTCTTTTTCCCAAAACACGTGGTCCGGATGGGACTGCCTTTGTTTACCCCATCGATTGTTGAATCTAAAGGACTTGCAATGAAGGCTTCTGCCCCAAGAGGTGAGGATTCTCCCTCCTCAGAGTCATTCTTGAAGGATGATCTGTTGCAGACGCAGGACAATTTGGGTAAGATTAATTCTACAGCTGGAAGTACATGTCATTCCCACTTCTCGGAGGACCATGGATCTTTATGTCCTGGATTCAGTTTCTCTCATGGAAGGAACTTTGCAAGAGATGTGCTTTCTAAATTTCAATCTACTGTGGCCCCATCGGATGATTCGGGTCACTTCACCATGGTGGTCTCCTTTGGAAGAGCTGCTTTCAAAATTGAGGAACGTTCTGCTAGTGTGGCTTTGGAAGCTGCCATTGGAGGGCAGTGTGATAATTTTAAAGTGTCCGAGCTTAGTGACAGGGTTTTCTCTTTTTGTGTGGCAAGTAAAGAAGTGGGATTTCATATCCTCAAGCTTAGAAAGTTTGTCTGTGCACATTTTAAATGTTTCTTCCATCTCTGGGGACGTGGAGGTCCTAATTGGAAGTGGGAATACACACAATGGGAAAAGGAGGTTGATGAAGAGTGGACAGTGGTCAGCCCACCTCGATCTGTGGCAAAAAAAGGGTTAGCAGCTCTAAAATTATATCCAAGAAAGTCTGCAATTGCCAGGAAGCAGTTTGAGAAAAGGAAATTGGTGTTTGCTGATGATATTAATTATTCAGCATGCTTGGGATATTCACAACCTTCTACTGTTCAGCTGCCCAAGGAGATGTTTATTACAGAGGCCTCCCCTCGTATTGCCTTTGGTTCAGTCAAGGCTTTTCCTTTTGCACAGGATAGAGTTCATGATCAAAGCAATGAGCTTGCTGGGCGGGATGAACACTTGGTTTCAAACGATGAAAAAAATGGGCCAAATAACAGTTGGGCTGCGGCAGAGGCTTCATAGCTAATCTCGGAAGAAGAGGCCCAAGATGAATTTTATAATATGATTGATGAGATGGTCTATAAGGTCTGGGCCTGTGGGCGTTGCCTACATATGGGCCACTTGACTAAAGATTGTGAAAATGATGTGAGGTGCAAGGCCTGTTTTTCATATGGACATATTAAACGTAACTGTTTTGGGCAAAAGAAACAAAAAAAACGATGGATTCCTAAATCCGCCGTTCCATCTACCAATAAAGAATCAGAGTCCTTGTCTGCACCGGTCGACTCGCCTTCTCCGCACAAACAAACAAATCCCGAAGCTCCTCTGCATAGCAACCCTACTCCACCGCCATTGTCGTCCTCAACTGATCCGATGGCAGTTTTTGAAGTCGATCCGGTGCCATGGCTGCCGTGGGGCCATCAAGTGATTGACGGCGGTCCGACAAGGTTGCCGCGGTCTTTCTATTTCCCGGCGCAAGATCCTCCGTCTGAGCACCTGGACTATTGCATTGCGGTGCTTGACCCGCCACCTCCTCATCAAGCTGAGCCGTTATGGAGGGAACAGGTGCACGACTTTCTTGTTGGACCTCTTCAACGCAATGTGGTTTCAATTCAAGCTAGTCTGTTTGGGATAGGGCTTTTTCAGTTGAATGGTCCAAATTCGGTTAATGCTCTGGTTCAGCACGGTAATTATCAATTGCAAAATAGAAATCTTCGATTCTTGCATGTTGGAGAAGCCCCACAGAATCACCGTGCTGCTCTGGGTTTCCATAGAGGATGGCTAATGTTCCTTGGGATGCATCCAGATTATCGCAATAACATTGACATAGCCAATGCAGTCTCGACCTTTGGAAAGTTTCATGCATGGAACCATAACGATCCTATCAAAGAGAGAGCGTTGGTGTATGCTTCTTTCCCCTCCCCACAGCTGGTGCCGCGTGATGTCGTGTTTGGGAAGTTTGGCACGGTGGGAGGGGTCAGGGAGTCCTGGACTGCGCCTGTGTTCATTCTGTCAGCAGATTTTGCTGAGGTGTTGCCGGCGGATGAGGATCAGATGCCGTTGGACGGCAATCCGCATCCATTACCTGGTGCTTTGTTACCTAACAATAACCTATTTGCTAATCCCCAATTCCCTGAGATTGGGTGGGATGCAGTGGAAGCTGAGCAGGAGGATCAGGCTGGACAGCATCATAATATTGATCCACAGCAAGGCAATGTTGATGAGCAGGATGAAGAGTTACCTGAATCCATGGTCCTCAGTATGTCTAGTGCCTCTAGCTCTTCAGTGAATATGCATGATGGAGCACTTCTGCCTCTGCCTCAAGGTGCTCACCCTCCCTTCAATATCATCAACCTTGGTATGGTGATCACCAGGATTGGTCCAGTTCAACCCCCTGAAATGCAGTGGAGAAAGGTGGCTAATTGGGTTCTGCCAGCTCTATGTTTTAAAACAATTCCTGCAGCTATGAAGGGGTCTACTTTTGCTTTGCTTGATTTGAACAAGTTGCCACCTAGTTTGGTTGCTAATGGGACACAGAGACTGCAGGTTGACAAGTGGCAAGGAGGGTTAAGGGTGGCTCTGTTGAAGAAGGATATAATGAATGCTTCTTCTCTGCAGATGAATGAAGGGGAGTTTCTGCAAGGAACAAAGGAGGGCATGGAAATTACTGTTACTCCCTTAGTCTTGAATAAAAGGGTTCCTAGAAGGGCAAAGTCACAGCTTGTACAGCCTGCAGAGAGGAGGTTTACAAGAAGTTGCTTGGCAGATGGTTACAAACCTAAACCAGTCCTCTCTGTTACACCAAAGATCAAGAAGAAACCCAGAGCCAAATTGCTGATTCAGAAGGTAGAGGAAGAGGAGGGGAAGTCTGATAATGTCATAAAGGAAAAGGTGGCGACAGAGGAGGTTTTGCCTGCTACTCCAGTGCATGTGTTATAGAGGGTGGGGTTATCTTTAGGGATTGACCCAAGTAAATTGACTCAGGAGCAGCTTGAGGCTGTGTCCAAGAAGAAAACCAATACTGTTGGGAAGCATGATTAGTTTAAACAGGAGGGATGTTGGACAGTTATGGTGTGTGCTTTTGGGTCAGTGTATGTGTGAGTGGGAGTCCTGGGTTGTGTATGGCAGTATAAATCCGGTTCTTGGAAGCTTTTGTCTCTTTGTTTGTGTCCTGTTGGATGTGGGTCTTGTCAGAGTTATTTGTACTCCTATCTCACTCATAACTGGTATGATCACTTTTGGTGAAGGAATTTGGTCTATGTGTGGGTTGTTGCTCTTGGCTGATATTATATGTCAGTTATTGCTCTCTGTCTATGTTATGCCGTTTTATTATGAGTACATTCCATAAAAGAAAGTGGCGTATACTATGTTGGAATGTTAGAGGAATTAATGCTGATAATAGACAGAGACAAGTAAGATCCAAAATTGAGGAGGGTGTATGTGATATTATCTGTTTGCAAGAAACCAAATGTGAGAGTTTTGACTGGCGTGCTATTCGAAAATTTTGTCCTAAGAGATTTGATTGCTTTGCCTGTGCTCCCTCAGTAGGTGCATCAGGGGGTATTTTGGTGCTATGGAATTCAGCTATTTTCTCAGGCGTCTTGATGCAAACTGAAAAATATGGCATAGTTATTAAATTTACCTCATTGCATAATAATGAAACTTGGACGATGGTATGTGTTTATGGGCCTTGTCAGGGTGTGGAGCGAGATAACTTTGTCACCTGGTTATATAATTTACATGTCCCCTCTGATGAGAACTGGTTATTTCTTGGGGATTTCAATTTCATGCGCTCACAAGAGAATAGAAATAAACCTGGTGGTGACATCAATGATATGGTTTTATTTAATGAAATCATTGGACAGTTAGGGCTTCTGGAGCTGCCTATTAAAGGAAGAGCATACACTTGGTCAAACATGCAGAAAGATCCATTGCTAGAGCAATTGGATTGGTTCCTCACCAGTGCAAATTGGATCACTGATTTCCCAAATACTATGGTTCTTCCATTGGCCAAAAATGGATCTGATCATGTGCCATGCATTGTCAATATTGACACAGATATACCTAAGGCTAAGATCTTTAGGTTTGATAATTATTGGGTTAATATGCCAGGTTTTTTGGAGTGTGTGGCTAATTCTTGGGGAAAAGATTCAAATAAATCCTATAGTTCTGCTATAGTGACAGACAAGATGAAAAGGCTAAGATATGAGCTGAAAAAATGGCATGTTAGTTTAGGCAAGTTAAAAGCTCTTATACAAAAATGCAATGAGGTGATTTTGGCCTTGGATACTTTCGAGGAAAATAGGACTCTTTTTAGAGTGGAATTTAACTTCAGGAATATTGTCAAGCTACACCTGGATGAATTACTGTTGGCAGAATGTAACTATTGGAGAAAAAGATGCACCATCCGTTGGATTAAACAGGGGGAAGATAATACTAAATTCTTCCATGCTATGGCAACTGAGAGATATAGGAGGAACACAATTGCTATGCTAATCGATGAGGAGGGCAATGAAGTATCTGATCATGAAACCATGGCAGGGATGTTATGGACAGAGTATAAAGGAAGAATGGGCTGTTCTGAGGGTATTTCCATGCAATTTGATCTAGGAAGAATTCTTCAGAAAGTAGATGATCTGGATGATCTCACACTGCCTTTTGAGCAAAAAGAAATGGAGGAAGTAATAAAAGGAATGCCAGTTGATAGGGCACCTGGACCTAATGGGTTCAATGGTCTATTTCTTAAGAAATGTTGGCACATTGTGAAGAATGATTTTTATAAGTTGGCTACTGATTTCTATGAGGAAAAAATACAGCTGGAAAATATCAATGGGTCTTATATTACAGTAGTACCCAAGAAGCAAGTGCCCACCAGGGTAACTGATTTTCGTCCCATTTCTTTGACTAATGTGTGTGTAAAATTCCTGACAAAGCTAGCAGCTAACCGTTTGCAAGGGAAAATTTTGAGATGCATCCATAAAAATCAGTATGGATTTCTCAGGTCCAGATCTATCCAGAATTGTTTAGCTTGGTCTTTTGAATACCTCTATCTGTGTCAACTATCAAAGAGACCAATTGTCATTTTGAAATTGGATTTTGCTAAAGCTTTTGATACAATTGAACATGAAGCCATTCTTAAAGTGATGGAGTTTAAAGGTTTTAATAGGAAATGGATTAATTGGGCTAAGTCTATAATGTCTACTGGGACATCTGCAATCTTGTTAAATGGAATTCCAGGCAAAAATTTTCACTGCAAGCGTGGTGTTCGTCAAGGGGATCCAATCTCACCTCTGTTTTACATTTTTGGATCTGATCTGCTTCAGTCTGCAGTAAATGACATGGTGCAGCTAGGCACTTTATGTAGACCCATTGAAACAAATGATGAGGATTTTCCTATAGTACAGTATGCTGATGACACACTATTGATCATGCCTGCTGATGCCAACCAGTTATTAGCTCTTAAGGAAACATTGCAGAAGTTCTCACTCTCTACAGGTTTAAAGATAAATTATGAGAAGTCCTATATGTTGCCCATCAATGTTTCTGAAGAAAGAATTCAGCATTTGTCCCAGGTTTTTGGGTGTCAAGTGGGTAAAATGCCCTTTACTTATCTAGGTTTACCCCTGGGTACAATGAAACCGACGATCACAGAATTGACACCTCTTGTCTGTAGATTGGAAAGGAAATTGACAGCTAGTTCTTGCTTTTTATCTCAAGGTGCTCGCTTACAACTGATAAATTCTGCTCTGTCTTCCATGCCATTGCATTTCTTGTGTACCTTGCAACTGCCAGTTGGTCTAACTAAGCAGTTAGATAGAATACTAAGGCAATGCCTCTGGAGAGACAAGGATGGGGAACCAAAACAGTCATTGGCAGCCTGGGAAATGGTGTGTAAACCCAAGCTGAAAGGTGGTCTGGGAATTGTGGACTTTCAGAAGCAAAATGCTGCATTACTGATTAAATTTCTTGATAAATTTTACAATAAGAAAGATTTACCTTGGGTTAATCTGATATGGGATGCTTATTACCAGGACAAGATTCCACATGCTGAGAATATTTGTGGGTCTTTTTGGTGGAAGGATGTGATTAAGCAGGTGGATAATTTCAGAGGGGTGGCTAGAGTGCACCATGGCAAAGGAGATACCTTACTCTTCTGGTCTGATAATTGGGTCTTACAGAATTCCTTTAGGCCAATGTGTAGAAGATTTCCAAGATTGTACTCTTTTGTGATTAATGAAAATTGCTCAGTGGCTCAGATGTATCAGGTCCAGGAGTTGGAGAGCCTGTTTCATACTCCTCTGTCAACCCAGGCTTATCAGGAGCTTCTGGAGATGCAAGTCATTATGCAGCATAATCCTTTAACTGAGAATAAGGATGTTTGGAACTATTGTTGGGGTGACAAATATTCTTCTAAAGCCTTTTATGAGCAGATACACTCACATATTCAGGTGCCCAGGGTATATAAGTGGTTATGGAAGTCTTGTTGTGTTATGAAGACAAAGGTGTTTGCTTGGTTGCTACTGGTAGACAGGCTTAACACCAGAGATTTATTGAAAAGAAGGAATTGGAATGTGACAGATGATACACATTGTGTGTTGTGCCCAGGAAGGATACATGAGGATAGAATACACTTGTTTTTTGAGTGTAATTTCAGTGTGAGAATTTGGAACTACTTGCAGATAAACTGGCATCCCTATGACCATATGCAAGATGTGTTGGATCAGGCGAAGAGAAGCTTTGGACATCCTTTCTTTATGGAAGTTATGATGGTGGCTTGCTGGAACATCTGGATAATCAGGAATGAAAAAATCTTCAGAAACGAGAGGAGCTCTTTCATTAAGTGGAGAAGCAAGTTTGTTCATGATATTTCTTTGTTGCAATATAGGATTAAAGTCAAGCATAGAGATAGCTTTCTTTCCTGGTTAAAGTCTCTGCCTTAGAGACCTTCTTTTGGCTAGTTAGCCTTTTGGTAGCTTTAGTTTATTTTCTTTTCTTCTGTATTCTTTGCAGACTCTCTATCTCTTTTATTTAATAAAGTAAAAAAAATGCTGTGGGGCTTTGCCTCACAGTCCAGGGTCAAAAAAAAAAGTAAAGCACATAAGATGTGACGGAATTAAAATATAGTTTCACTAGAGGTGACCTGATAAGTTGTTGATGAAGAAGGGGATGCCTTGGGCATCCCCAAGCTTAGACGCTTGAGTCTTTTTGAAATATGCAGGGGTGATGCGCGTGAGACACACGTCCGTTGGGAACCCCAAGAGGAAGGTGTGATGTGCACAGCAGTAAGTTTTCCCTCAGAAAGAAACCAAGGTTTATCGAACCAGTAGGAGCCAAGAAGCACGTTGAAGGTTGTTGGTGGCGGAGTGTAGTGCGGCGCAACACCAGGGATTCCGGCGCCAACGTGGAACCTGCACAACACAATCACAGTACTTTGCCCCAACGTAACAGTGAGGTTGTCAATCTCACTGGCTTGCTGTAAACAAAGGATTAGATGTATAGTATGGATGATGATGATGATTGTTTGCGAAGAACAGTAAAGAACAATTGCAGTAGATTGTATTTCAGATGTAAAGAATAGGACCGGGGTCCACAGTTCACTAGTGGTGTCTCTCCCATAAGATAAACAGATGTTGGGTGAACAAATTACAGTTGGACAATTGACAAATAAAGAAGGCATAACAATGCACATACATATATCATGATGAGTACTATGAGATTTAATCAGGGCATTACGACAAAGTACATAGACCGCTATCCAGCATGCATCTATGCCTAAAAAGTCCACTTTCAGGTTATCATCCGAACCCCTTCCGGTATTAAGTTGCAAGCAACAGACAATTGCATTAAGTATGGTGCGTAATGTAATCAAAACAAATATCCTTAGACAAAGCATCGATGTTTTATCCCTAGTGGCAACAGCACATCCACAACCTTAGAACTTTCTGTCACTGTCCCAGATTTAATGGAGGCATGAACCCACTATCGAGCATAAATACTCTCTCTTGGAGTCACAAGTATCAACTTGGCCAGAGCCTCTACTAGCAACGGAGAGCATGCAAGAACATAAATAACATATATGATAGATTGATAATCAACTTGACATAGTATTCAATATTCATCGGATCCCAACAAACACAACATGTAGCATTACAAATAGATGATCTTGATCATGATAGGCAGCTCACAAGATCTAACATGGTAGCACAATGAGGAGAAGACAACCATCTAGCTACTGCTATGGACCCATAGTCCAGGGGTGGACTACTCACACATCGATCCGAAGGCGATCATGGCGATGAAGAGACCTCCGGGAGATGATTCCCCTCTCCGGCAGGGTGCCGGAGGCGATCTCCTGAATCCCCCGAGATGGGATTGGCGACGGCGGCGTCTCTGGAAGGTTTTCCGTATCGTGGCTTGATGGCGTGTAACTCACACGTTCGTTGGGAACCCCAAGAGGAAGGTATGATGCGCACAGCAGCAAGTTTTCCCTCAGAAAGAAACCAAGGTTTATCGAACCAGGAGGAGCCAAGAAGCACGTTGAAGGTTGATGGCGGCGGGATGTAGTGCGGCGCAACACCAGGGATTCCGGCGCCAATGTGGAACCTGCACAACACAACCAAAGTACTTTGCCCCAACGAAACAGTGAGGTTGTCAATCTCACCGGCTTGCTGTAACAAAGGATTAACCGTATTGTGTGGAAGATGATTGTTTGCAGAAAACAGTAGAACAAGTATTGCAGTAGATTGTATTTCAGTATAGAGAATTGGACCGGGGTCCACAGTTCACTAGAGGTGTCTCTCCCAATAGATAAACAGCATGTTGGGTGAACAAATTACAGTTGGGCAATTGACAAATAAAGAGGGCATGACCATGCACATACATATTATGATGAGTATAGTGAGATTTAATTGGGCATTACGACAAAGTACATAGACCGCCATCCAACTGCATCTATGCCTAAAAAGTCCACCTTCAGGTTATCATCCGAACCCCCTCCAGTATTAAGTTGCTAACAACAGACAATTGCATTAAGTATTGCGCGTAATGTAACTAGTAACTATATCCTTGAACATAGCACTAATGTTTTATCCCTAGTGGCAACAGCACATCCACAACCTTATAACTTTCTCACATCGTCCCGAGATATCAATGGAGGCATGAACCCACTATCGAGCATAAATACTCCCTCTTGGAGTTACAAGCATCTACTTGGCCAGAGCATCTACTAGTAACGGAGAGCATGCAAGATCATAAACAACTCATAGACATAACTTTGATAATCAACATAACAAGTATTCTCTATTCATCGGATCAAAACAAACGCAACATATAGAATTATAGATAGATGATCTTGATCATGTTAGGCAGCTCACAAGATCCGACAATGATAGCACAATGGGGAGAAGACAACCATCTAGCTACTGCTATGGACCCATAGTCCAGGGGTAGACTACTCACACATCACTCCGGAGGCGACCATGGCGGCGTAGAGTCCTCCGGGAGATGAATCCCCTCTCCGGCAGGGTGCCGGAGGCGATCTCCTGGATCCCCCGAGATGGGATCGGCGGCGGCGGCGTCTCAGTAAGGTTTTCCGTATCGTGGCTCTCGGTACTGGGGGTTTCGCAACGGAGGCTTTAAGTAGGCGGAAGGGCAGGTCAGGAGGCGGCACGAGGGCCCCACACCACAGGGCCGCGCGGCCAAGGGGGGGGGGCCGCGCCGCCCTAGGGTTTGGGCACCTCGTGGCCCCACTTCGTCTCCTCTTCGGACTTCTGGAAGCTTCGTGGCAAAATAGGACCCTGGGCGTTGATTTCGTCCAATTCCGAGAATATTTCTTTACTAGGATTTCTGAAACCAAAAACAGCAGAAAACAGCAACTGGCACTTCGGCATCTTGTTAATAGGTTAGTTCCAGAAATTGCACGAATATGACATAAAGTGTGCATAAAACATGTAGATAACATCAATAATGTGGCATGGTGAAAGATCGAGATGTCGCCTAGAGGGGGGGTGAATAGGCGATTACAAACTCTTGCGGATTTGTCTTGTATGAATGCGGAATTAAACTATCGTTTAGTTTACAAGCACAAACCCTAAATATGCTAAGCTCAACTAAGTGTAACAATAGCAACTAGAGCTAAGCAAGATAGGCACAAGATATATGTAGCACAAGTGATAGCAAGATATATGTACTTCAAGCACGATGGCTATCACAAGGAAAGAGAGCTCGGGTATAGAAATAACCGAGGCACGCGGAGACGAGGATGTATTCCCGTGTTCCCTTGCTTTGCAACAAGGTACGTCACGTTTGGAGGAGTGGAGGTCCCACGAAGGATTCCCCGCGCCACGAAGGCTCACCCTATTCTCCGAACCACACCCACGAAGGATAATGGCCCTTTCCTTATGGTTAGCTTTTCCTCCGCTCCGGAGATGGCAAGCTCCACAACCACTTCACAAGCTCCACGAAGGAGAAGCCCGGGCCTCTTCACAATCTTCTTGAAGAGATCACCGGAGCACCAATCACCAAGCCAACTAGGAGGTCACCCTCCAAGAGTAACAAGCTCACGGTCTCTCACTCGAACAAATCGTGGTGGAGAGCTCAACACTATGCAATGATGCAAAGCAAGAACACCGGAGGTGTTCAAGTCCTTCACACTCAAATCCCACCAAAGCAACGAATGCTAGGATGAGATTGGAGAGGAAGAACAAGGGGGAAAGTCAACCAAAGACTCCAAGATCTAGATCCCAAGAGATTCCCTCACTTAGAGAAGAAACGGTTTGGTGGAAGTGTAGATCTAGATCCCCTCTCTCAAATCCTCAAATATGAGCAAGAATGGTTGGAGGATTCAAGGGGAAGAGCAAGTTCTTCAAATAGTAGCAATGGAGGAGAGAGAATGGGAAGAACTACTTGGGCTCAAGGTGGAAGAAAGGTATTTATAGCCCAAGTGAAAAAATAACTGTTGGGGGAAAAAGACAGAAAAACGGGCAGCAATTTGGGCAGGAAAAACGCCCCAGCCGGTCACCAGGCCGGCCGACCGGAGCAGCAGCCGGACAGGCCGGTCAGCAGCCCGGTCGGACCGGCCCAGCAACCGGGCTGAGCAGCAGCCGCGCGCGGGCGGCAGGAAGCTGGGCGATGCGGGGTTGCAGGCCGCGGGTGGGCCGCGCGGCGGTGAGGCGGCCTGGGCTTGGGAAGCCGGTCGGACCGGGGCAGCGGGCAGGCCGGTCACGGACCGGGCCTGCGACCGGACTTGGGCCAAAAGGCCCCGGGAGGCGGCCCGGATGGCACCAGCGCCGGACCCGGTCGCGGACCGGGTGGGCCGGTTGCTGGGCCGGTCGACCGGCCGGCTCCCACCCCTTTTTCCCTTTTTCTTTTTATTCTTTTCTCATCTTTCCTATTTCTTTAATAACTAATGCTCCCGAACTCCGATTGACATGAAACCAATTTTGTTGGAAAGATAACGACGAATAGAACCCCAACAAAAACTGGAAATATGGAGACTCCTCACATAACATTTTTAGATGATTTTAGAGAGGGAGTCTCCCACCGTCAGGAAACGGTAAAGACGTCCAAACTCGAAAACGCAATAGAAGATGCATGCGGATTCCGTTTTCGATGAACTTGGGCTTGTTGTAAAGCTAGAAACAAGCTCAAGAACCTCACACAGAGAAACACCAAGAAGCAATAGGGATATGCAAAGTATGCAAAGGATTGAGCTCCCTAAGACGATGCGATCAAGTTACCCAACCGAAAGCCCCTCTTGATAGTGCGGCTATTTATCCTATAATCCGGTCTCCCAACATCCACCTTGAGACCGGTAAAAGGAAAACCTAGCAAGGCCATACCTTTGCCTTGCGCATCCTGCTTGATCTTGATGATAACTCTTCAAGCTCTACACAAGCCGGAATGCCTCACTTGATCAATGTTGCTTCGTGAAGACTCACAAATACTCCCCCATACACTATGATGGGAAAGCTCCATTGATGCACATCTTCACATGTCCACTATCACCAAATGGATGGCAAGCTTCAAGCATGTGATCCACTTGAGATGCTCATCTTGAACTTGCCCAACTCAATCCTTGTATCTTCTCATACTCACATAAGATAGAGCATGGCTAATATTGAGTTCCACATAAGAACTCCATCTTCATTTCTTCTTCTTGATCATATCACATATGTATCTTCATACCGATGATCTTGATGCCAATACATAAGATATACCTTTATCTTCATGGCATCCATACTTGAATCCAACACATGGAGTACAAGTAGTACCTATGGAATATTCCTTCATATAAACTTCAATGAAAACATTAGTCCATAGGGGTTGTCATTAATTACCAAAACCACACATAGGGGCAATGTACCCTTACACATGGAACATAAGAAATTATCGATACGTCGGAGACGTATCAGCATCCCCAAGCTTGGTTCTGCTCGTCCCGAGCAGGTAAAACGATAACACAGATAATTTCTGGAGTGACATGCCAACATAACCTTGATCATACTATTTGTAAAGCATATGTAGTGAATGCAGCGATCAAAACAATGTATATGACATGAGTAAACAAGTGAATCATAAAGCAAAGACTTTTCATGAATAGCACTTCAAGACAAGCATCAATAAGTCTTGCATAAGAGTTAACTCATAAAGCAATAATTCATAGTAAAAGCATTGAAGCAACACAAAGGAAGATTAAGTTTCAGCGGTTGCTTTCAACTTGTAACATGTATATCTCATGGATATTGTCAACATAGAGTAATATAATAAGTGCAATATGCAAATATGTAGGAATCAATGCACAGTTCACACAAGTGTTTGCTTCTTGAGGTGGAGAGAAATAGGTGAACTGACTCAACAATAAAAGTAAAAGAATGGTCCTCCATAGAGGAAAAGCATCGATTGCTATATTTGTGCTAGAGCTTTGATTTTGAAAACATGAAACAATTTTGTCAACGGTAGTAATAAAGCATATGTATCATGTAAATTATATCTTACAAGTTGCAAGCCTCATGCATAGTATACTAATAGTGCCCGCACCTTGTCCTAATTAGCTTGGACTACCGGATCATCGCAATGCACATGTTTTAACCAAGTGTCACAAAGGGGTACCTCTATGCCGCCTGTACAAAGGTCTAAGGAGAAAGCTCGCATTGGATTTCTCGCTATTGATTATTCTCAACTTAGACATCCATATCGGGACAACATAGACAACAGATAATGGACTCCTCTTTTATGCATAAGCATGTAACAGCAATTAATAATTTTCTCATATGAGATTGAGGATATTTGTCCAAAACTGAAACTTCCACCATGGATCATGGCTTTAGTTAGCGGCCCAATGTTCTTCTCTAACAATATGCATGCTTAACCATAAGGTGGTAGATCGCTCTTACTTCAGACAAGACGAACATGCATAGCAACTCACATGAAATTCAACAAAGAATAGTTGATGGCGTCCCCAGAAACATGGTTATCGCACAACAAGCAACTTAATAAGAGATAAAGTGCATAAGTACATATTCAATACCACAATAGTTTTTAAGCTATTTGTCCCATGAGCTATATATTGCAAAGGTGAATGATGGAATTTTAAAGGTAGCACTCAAGCAATTTACTTTGGAATGGCGGGAAATACCATGTAGTAGGTAGGTATGGTGGACACAAATGGCATAGTGGTTGGCTCAAGTATTTTGGATGCATGAGAAGTATTCCCTCTCGATACAAGGTTTAGGCTAGCAAGGTTATTTGAAACAAACACAAGGATGAACCGGTGCAGCAAAACTCACATAAAAGACATATTGAAAACATTATAAGACTCTACACCGTCTTCCTTGTTGTTCAAACTCAATACTAGAAATTATCTAGACCTTAGAGAAACCAAATATGCAAACCAAATTTTAGCATGCTCTATGTATTTCTTCATTAATGGGTGCAAAGCATATGATGCAAGAGCTTAAACATGAGCACAACAATTGCCAAGTATCACATTACCCAAGACATTAATAGCAATTACTACATGTATCATTTTCCAATTCCAACCATATAACAATTTAACGAAGGAGAAACTTCGCCATGAATACTATGAGTAGAAACTAAGGACATACTTGTCCATATGCTACAGCGGAGCGTGTCTCTCTCCCATAAAGTGAATGCTAGGATCCATTTTATTCAAACAAAACAAAAAACAAAAACAAACCGACGCTCCAAGCAAAGCACATAAGATGTGATGGAATAAAAATATAGTTTCAGGGGAGGAACCTGATAATGTTGTCGATGAAGAAGGGGATGCCTTGCGCATCCCCAAGCTTAGACACTTGAGTCTTCTTGATATATGCAGGGGTGAACCACCGGGGCATCCCCAAGCTTAGAGCTTTCACTCTCCTTGATCATGTTGCATCATACTCCTCTCTTGATCCTTGAAAACTTCCTCCACACCAAACTTAGAACAACTCATTAGAGGGTTAGCGACAATAAAAATTAACATGTTCAGAGGTGACACAATCATTCTTAACACTTCTGGACATTGCATAAAGCTACTGGACATTAATGGATCAAAGAAATTCATCCAACATAGCAAAAGAGGCAATGCGAAATAAAAGGCAGAATCTGTCAAAACAGAACAGTTCGTATTGACGAATTTTATCGAGGCACCAGACTTGCTCAAATGAAAATGCTCAAATTAAATGAAAGTTGCGTACATATCTGAGGATCACTCACGTAAATTGGCATAATTTTCTGAGTTACCTACAGAGAAAACAGCCCAGATTCGTGACAGCAAAGAAATCTGTTTCTGCACAGTAATCCAAATCTAGTATGAACTTTTCTATCAACGACTTTACTTGGCACAACAAAACATTAAACTAAGATAAGGAGAGGTTGCTACAGTAGTAAACAACTTCAAAGACACAAAATAAAAACAAAGTACTGTAGGTAAAAACATGGGTTGTCTCCCATAAGCGCTTTTCTTTAACGCCTTTCAGCTAGGCGCAGAAAGTGTGTATCAAGTATTATCAAAGGGTGGTGCATTCTCAGCGGGGTGTGGAGTTTTCTCAACCAGACATAGTATATTAGATACATAAGTTTTAGCATCTCCCTTTTCATTAGTCTTAGGCGTGCTACTCTCATCAAACAAATTTTCAGGAACAAGCCAAGCATAGTTATTTTCTAGTGCATCATTCATAGCTAAGAGTTTACATGGTATTGGTGCTTTGATCTCCCCTCCATCATTAATATTATTAGTGTACTTTATTCTATCCATATCCATCTTTTCAAGGAGACTAACAAAATGGGTGTAAGAACCAAGCATATTAAATTTAGCAAAGACCTTTCTAGCCTCTCTCGCTATACCACCAAATTCTCTAAGAAGGGTTTCTAAAACAAAATCTTTCTTTTCCCCTTCTTCCATATCACCAAGTGTGAGAAACATGTGTTGGATTATAGGATTGAGATTAACAAATTTAGTTTCCAACATGCGAACTAAAGCAGCAGCAGCAATTTCATAGGTAGGGGCAAGGTCTACCAAGTGTCTATCCTCAAAATCGTCAACGGTACTAACATGGTTGAAGAATTCTTCTATATTATTTCTCCCAATTATAGACCCACGTCCTACCGGTATGTCTTTCGTGGTAAAATTAAAAGGGAACATGATGAAATAAGTAAAGTAAATGCAAGTAACTAATTTTTTTTTTGTGTTTTTGATATAGCAAACAAGATAGCAAATAAAGTAAAACTAGCAACTAATTTTTTTGTATTTTGATTTAGTGCAGCAAACAAAGTAGTAAATAAAACTAAGCAAGACAAAAACAAAGTAAAGAGATTGAGAAGTGGAGACTTCCCTTGCAGCGTGTCTTGATCTCCCCGGCAACGGCACCAGAAAAAGAGCTTGATGGCGTGTAACTCACACGTTCGTTGGGAACCCCAAGAGGAAGGTATGATGCGCACAGCAGCAAGTTTTCCCTCAGAAAGAAACCAAGGTTTATCGAACCAGGAGGAGCCAAGAAGCACGTTGAAGGTTGATGGCGGCGGGATGTAGTGCGGCGCAACACCAGGGATTCCGGCGCCAACGTGGAACCTGCACAACACAACCAAAGTACTTTGCCCCAACGAAACAGTGAGGTTGTCAATCTCACCGGCTTGCTGTAACAAAGGATTAACCGTATTGTGTGGAAGATGATTGTTTGCAGAAAACAGTAGAACAAGTATTGCAGTAGATTGTATTTCAGTATAGAGAATTGGACCGGGGTCCACAGTTCACTAGAGGTGTCTCTCCCAATAGATAAACAGCATGTTGGGTGAACAAATTACAGTTGGGCAATTGACAAATAAAGAGGGCATGACCATGCACATACATATTATGATGAGTATAGTGAGATTTAATTGGGCATTACGACAAAGTACATAGACCGCCATCCAACTGCATCTATGCCTAAAAAGTCCACCTTCAGGTTATCATCCGAACCCCCTCCAGTATTAAGTTGCTAACAACAGACAATTGCATTAAGTATTGCGCATAATGTAACTAGTAACTATATCCTTGAACATAGCACTAATGTTTTATCCCTAGTGGCAACAGCACATCCACAACCTTAGAACTTTCTGTCACTGTCCCAGATATCAATGGAGGCATGAACCCACTATCGAGCATAAATACTCCCTCTTGGAGTTACAAGCATCTACTTGGCCAGAGCATCTACTAGTAACGGAGAGCATGCAAGATCATAAACAACACATAGACATAACTTTGATAATCAACATAACAAGTATTCTCTATTCATCGGATCCCAACAAACGCAACATATAGAATTACAGATAGATGATCTTGATCATGTTAGGCAGCTCACAAGATCCGACAATGATAGCACAATGGGGAGAAGACAACCATCTAGCTACTGCTATGGACCCATAGTCCAGGGGTAGACTACTCACACATCACTCCGGAGGCGACCATGGCGGCGTAGAGTCCTCCGGGAGAGGAATCCCCTCTCCGGCAGGGTGCCGGAGGCGATCTCCTGGATCTTGATATCTACTTCCCCCTCCTTTTCATGTAGACAGTGTTGGGCCTCCAAGAGCAGAGGTTTGTAGAACAGCAACAAGTTTTCCCTTAAGTGGATCACCCAAGGTTTATCGAACTCAGGGAGGAAGAGGTCAAAGATATCCCTCTCATGCAACCCTGCAACCACAAAGCAAGAAGTCTCTTGTGTCCCCAACACACCTAATAGGTGCACTAGTTCGGCGAAGAGATAGTGAAATACAGGTGGTATGAATATATATGAGCAGTAGCAACGGTGCGTAAAATAGCTTCTTTGGCGTGTAGTTGATGGTGGTAGTATTGCAAAGATAGTAACACGGTGAAACAAAGAAACAAGCAAAGAGTAACGCAGCAGTATTTAGGAACAAGGCCTAGGGATTAGACTTTCACTAGTGGACACTCTCAACATTGATCACATAACAGAATAGATAAATGCATACTCTACACTCTTGTTGGATGATGAACACATTGCGTAGGATTACACGAACCCTCAATGTCGGAGTTAACAAGCTCCACAATTCAATGTTCATATTTAAGTAACCTTAGAGTGCATGAAAGATCAATTCGACTAACCAAGTACTAACATAGCATGCACACTGTCACCTTCATGCATATGTAGGAGGAATAGATCACATCAATACTGTCATAGCAATAGTTAACTTCGCAATCTACAAGAGATCATGATCATAGCATAAACCAAGTACTAACACGGATGCACACACTGTCACCATTACATCGTGCAGGAGGAATAAAACTACTTTAATAACATTGCTAGAGTAGCACATAGATAAATTGTGATACATATACATTGCAATCATAAAGAGATATAAATAAGCACCTCACCATGCCATTCATCAGTGAATAAGTATTCTGTGAAATATAGCCTAAGAGACCCACACGGTGCACACACTGTCACCTTTACACACGTGGGACAAGGAGTCTCCGGAGATCACATAAGTAAAACTCACTTGACTAGCATAATGACATCTAGATTACAAGCATCATCATATGAATCTCAATCATGTAAGGCAGCTCATGAGATTATTGTATTGAAGCACATAGGAGAGAGATGAACCACATAGCTACCGGTACAGCCCCGAGCCTCGATGGAGAACTGCTCCCTCCTCATGGGAGCAGCAGCGGTGATGAAGATGGCGGTGAAGATGGCAGCGGTGTCGATGGAGAAGCCTTCCGGGGGCACTTCCCCGTTCCGGCAGCGTGCCGGAACAGAGACTCCTGTGCCCCAGATCTTGGCTTCGCGATGGCGGCGGCTCTGGAAGGTTTTCTCTGGTTTCGTCGAACACCTCAGGGTTTTCGCGACGGAGGCTTTAAATAGGCGGAAGGGCAGCCTCGGAAGGTCGAAGGGGCGCCGACACTATAGGGCGGCGCGGCCAGGGCCTGGGCCGCGCCGGCCTATGGTCTGGGCCCCCTGTGGGTCCACTCTGGCGACTCTCGGGTGTTCTGGATGCTTCCGGGCAAAATAGGAACCTGGGCGTTGATTTCGTCCAATTCCGAGAATATTTCGTTACTAGGATTTCTGAAACCAAAAACAGCAGAAAACAGGAACTGGCACTTCGGCATCTTGTTAATAGGTTAGTTCCAGAAAATGCACGAATATGACATAAAGTGTGCATAAAACATGTAGATAACATCAATAATGTGGCATGGAACATAAGAAATTATCGATACGTCGGAGACGTATCAGATCCCCCGAGATGGGATCGGCGGCGGCGGCGTCTCAGTAAGGTTTTCCGTATCGTAGCTCTCAGTACTGGGTGTTTCGCAACGGAGGCTTTAAGTAGGCGGAAGGGCAGGTCAGGAGGCGGCACGAGGGCCCCACACCACAGGGCCGCGCGGCCAAGGGGGGGGCCGCGCCGCCCTAGGGTTTGGGCACCTCGTGGCCCCACTTCGTCTCCTCTTCGGACTTCTGGAAGCTTCGTGGCAAAATAGGACCCTGGGCGTTGATTTCGTCCAATTCCGAGAATATTTCTTTACTAGGATTTCTGAAACCAAAAACAGCAGAACACAGAAACAGCCACTTCGGCATCTTGTTAATAGGTTAGTTCCAGAAAATGCACGAATATAACATAAAGTGTGCATAAAACATGTAGATAACATCAATAATGTGGCATGGAACATAAGAAATTATCGATACGTCGGAGACGTATCATGGCTCTCGGTACTGGGGGTTTCGCGACGAAGACTATATGTAGGCGGAAGGGCAGGTCAGGGGGCGTCACGAGGGGCCCACACAGTAGGCCGGCGCGGCCAGGGCTTGGGCCGCGCTGCCCTGTTGTGTGGCCACCTCGTGGCCCCACTTCGTTTCCTCTTTGGACTTCTGGAAGCTTCGTGGAAAAATAGGCCCCTTGGCGTTGATTTCGTCCAATTCCGAGAATATTTTCTTACTAGGATTTCTGAAACCAAAAATAGCAGAAAAAAGCAACTGGCTCTTCGGCATCTCGTCAATAGGTTAGTGCCGGAAAATGCATAATAATGACATATAATGTGTATAAAACATGTGAGTATCATCATAAAAGTAGCATGGAACATAAGAAATTATAGATACGTTTGGGACGTATCAAGCATCCCCAAGCTTAGTTCCTACTCGCCCTCGAATAGGTAAACGATAACAAAGATAATTTCTGAAGTGACATGCTATCATAATCTTGATCAATACTATTGTAAAGCACATGAGATGAATGCAGCGATTCGAAGCAATGATGAAGATAATGAGTAAACAAATGAATCATATAGCAAAGACTTTTCATGAATAATACTTTCAAGACAAGCATCAATAAGACTTGCATAAGAGTTACTCATAAAGCAATAAATTCAAAGTAAAGGCATTGAAGCAACACAAAGGAAGATATAAGTTTCAGCGGTTGCTTTCAACTTCAACATATTTATCTCATGGATAATTGTCAACACAAAGTAATATAACAAGTGCAATAGGTAAACATGTAAGAATGAATGCACACAATTGACACAAGTGTTTGCTTCTAAGATAGAAAGAATAGGTAAACTGACTCAACAATAAAGTAGAAGAATGGCCCTTCGCAGAGGGAAGCATGGATTACTATTTTTGTGCTAGAGCTTTTCATTTTGAAAACAAGAAACAATTTTGTCAACGGTAGTAATAAAGCATATGTGTTATGTATAAGATATCCTATAAGTTGCAAGCCTCATGCATAGTATACTAATAGTGCTCGCACCTTGTCCTAATTAGCTTGGATTAACACAGATTATCATTGCATAGCATATGTTTCAACCAAGTGTCACAAAGGGGTACCTCTATGCCGCCTGTACAAGGGTCTAAGGAGAAAGTTCGCATTGGATTTCTCGCTTTTGATTATTCTCAACTTAGACATCCATACCGGGACAACATAGACAACAGATAATGGACTCCTCTTTAATGCATAAGCATTCAACAACAGTTAATTTTCTCATAAGAGATTGAGGATTAATTGTCCAAACTGAAACTTCCACCATGAATCATGGCTTTAGTTAGCGGCCCAATGTTCTTCTCTAACAGTATGCATACTCAAACCATTTGATCATGAAAATCGCCCTTACTTCAGACAAGACAACATGCATAGCAACTCACATGATATTCAACAAAGGTAAAAGTTGATGGCGTCCCCAGAAACATGGTTACCGCTCAACAAGCAACTTATTAAGAAATAAGACACATAAGTACATATTCTTCACCACAATAGTTTTTAAGGCTATTTGTCCCATGAGCTATATATTGTAAAGGCAAAGAATAGAAATTTAAAGGTAGCACTCAAGTAATGTACTTTGGAATGGCGGAGAAATACCATGTGGTAGGTAGGTATGGTGGACACAAATGACATAGTATTTGGCTCAAGGATTTGGATGCACGAGAAGAATCCCTCTCAATACAAGGCTAGGCTAGCAAGGTTGTTTGAAGCAAACTCAAGTATGAAATGGTGCAGCAAGACTCACACATGACCATATTGTAAGCATTATAAGACTTTACATCGTCTCCTTGTTGTTCAAACACCTCAACCAGAAAATATCTAGACTTAGAGAGACCAATCATGCAAACCAAATTTTAACAAGCTCTATGTAGTTATTCATTAATAGGTACAAGGTACATGATGCAAGAGCTTAAACATGATCTATATGAGCACAACAATTGCCAAGTATCACATTATTCAAGACATTATACCATTTACCACATGCGGCATTTTCCGTTTCCAACCATATAACGATGAATGAAATAGTCCAACTTTCGCAATGAACATTAAAGATAAAGCTAAGAACATATGTGTTCATACGAAACAGCGGAGCGTGTCTCTCTCCCAAACAAAGAATGCTAGGATCCGATTTTATTCAAACAAAAACAAAAACAAACAGACGCTCCAAGTAAAGCACATAAGATGTGACAGAATAAAAATATAGTTTCACTAGATGTGACCTGATAAGTTGTCGATGAAGAAGGGATGCCTTAGGCATCCCCAAGCTTAGACGCTTGGGTCTTCTTAAAATATGCAGGGATGAACCACGGGGGCATCCCCAAGCTTAAACTCTTCACTCTTCTTGATCATATTGTATCATCCTCCTCTCTTGACCCTTGAAAACTTTCTCCACACCAAACTTAAAACAAACTCATTAGAGGGTCAGTGCATAATTCATATATTCAGAGGTGACATAATCATTCTTAACACTTCTGGACATTGCACAAAGCTACTGAAAGTTAATGGAACAAAGAAATCCATCAAACATAGCAAAACAGGCAATGCGAAATAAAAGGCAGAATCTGTCAAAACAGAACAGTCCGTAAAGACGAATTTTTTAGAGGCACCAGACTTGCTCAGATGAAAATGCCCAAATCAAATGAAAGTTGCGTACATATCTGAGGATCACGCACGTAAATTGGTAGATTTTTCTGAGTTACCTACAGAGAACCATACCCAAATTCGTGACAGCAAGAAATCGGTTTCTGCGCAATAATCCAAATCTAGTATTGACTTTACTATCAAAGACTTTACTTGGCACAACAATGCAATAAAATAAAGATAAGGAGAGGTTGCTACAGTAGTAACAACTTCCAATACTCAAATATAAAACAAAGTGCAGAAGTAAAATAATGGGTTGTCTCCCATAAGCGCTTTTCTTTAACGCCTTTCAGCTAGGCGCAGAAAGTGTGTATCAAGTGTTATCAAGAGATGAAGCATCAACATTACCTTGGGCTTTATGCATACCCTTCTTATTCTTTTTCTTACTCTTTGGTTTAGGGAATACATGTCTACCTCCGGGTGTAGAGGTGAATTTTAGGGTGCCTTCTCCCACATCTATGATTGCTCCCAATAGTTTCAGCAGGGATCTTCCAAGTGTGATTTGTCCTGTTCCTACACATTCAATAACAAGATAATCAGTGGATACCGTTCTTCCAAGAATGGTTGTGCACACACACTCGGCTATTCCCTTAGGAATTATAACAGAGTTATCAATAAGAGTTACTCCTTCTCCCCCTTCAACGAGTCCCCAAAGTGTCAAAGATTCATAAATACTCTTAGGCATAAGGCAAAATTCAGACATAATATCACAACGGGCATGAAAAGTTTCACCACCAATAACAACTTTAATAGTAGGGTCCCATTTTGAAGGTTCAGAGTTCACTAAAACTTGATCAAGACGGTTACGAACATAACTATAATTTTCTTTCAAGTAAGATGCAGTTGTCTCAAGAGTGTTTAATCAATTATAAATGCTAATTGATACGTCCCAAACGTATCTATAATTTCTTATGTTCCATGCTACTTTTATGATGATACTCACATGTTTTATACACATTATATGTCATTATTATGCATTTTCCAGCACTAACCTATTGACGAGATGCCGAAGAGCCGATTCTTTGTTTTTCTGCTGTTTTTGGTTTCAGAAATCCTAGTAAGGAAATATTCTCGGAATTGGACGAAATCAACGCCCAGGGGCCTATTTTTCCACGAAGCTTCCAGAAGTCCGAAGAGGAAACGAAGTGGGGCCACAAGGTGGCCACACAACAGGGCAACTTAATTTTGCAAATAGACACTCCTCCATGGTATGAGATTGATGGTAGGCACCCGAGGATTCGGTTAGCCATGGCTTGTGTAAGCAAAGGTTGGGTGGAGTGTCACCCATAAATAAATAAAAACTAAAATACATGTGTAAACAAAAGAGAAGAGGGATGATCTACCTTGCTGGTAGAGATAACGTCCTTCATGGGAGCCGCTCTTGAAAGTCTGGTTGGCGAGGTAGTTAGAGTACCCATTACCATTCGTTGACAACAACAAACACCTCTCAAAACTTTACTTTTATGCTCTCTATATGATTTTAAAACTTGAAAAGCTCTAGCACATGATTTATCCCTGCTTCCCTCTGCGAAGGGCCATTCTTTTACTTTTATGTTGAGTCAGTTCACCTATCTCTCTCCACCTCAAGAAGCAAACACTTGTGTGAACTGTGCATTGATTTCTACATACTTGCATATTGCACTTGTTATATTACTTTGCATTGACAACTATCCATGAGATATACATGTTACAAGTTGAAAGCAACCGCTGAAACTTCATCTTCCTTTGTGTTGCTTCAATACCTTTACTTTGAATTATTGCTTTATGAGTTAACTCTTATGCAAGACTTATTGATGCTTGTCTTGAAGTGCTATTCATGAAAAGTCTTTGCTTTATGATTCAGTTGTTTACTCATGTCATATACATTGTTTTGATTGCTGCATTCACTACATATGCTTTACAAATAGTATGATCAAGGTTATGATGGCATGTCACTCCAGAAATTATCTGTGTTATCGTTTTACCTGCTCGGGACGAGCAGAACTAAGCTTGGGGATGCTGATACGTCTCCAACGTATCGATAATTTCTTATGTTCCATGCCACATTATTGATGTTATCTACATGTTTTATGCACACTTTATGTCATATTCGTGCATTTTCTGGAACTAACCTATTAACAAGATGCCGAAGTGCCAGTTCCTGTTTTCTGCTGTTTTTGGTTTCAGAAATCCTAGTAACGAAATATTCTCGAAATCGGACGAAATCAACGCCCAGGTTCCTATTTTCACCGGAACCATCCAGAACACCTGAGAGCCGCCAGAGGGGAGCCCTGGGGGCCCCACACCACACCCTGGCGCGGCCAGAGGGGGGGGCCGCGCCGCCCTATGGTGTGGGCCCCCCAGAAGCCCTCCTGCGCCGCCTCTTCGCCTATATAAAGCCTCCATCGTGAAAACCCTGATGCGTTCGACGAAAACCACAAAAACCTTCCAGAGCCGCCGCCATCGCGAGGCCAAGATCTGGGGGACAGGAGTCTCTGTTCCGGCACGCTGCCGGAGCGGGGAAGTGCCCCCGGAAGGCTTCTCCATCGACACCGCTGCCATCTTCACCGCCATCTTCATCACCGCTGCTGCTCCCATGAGGAGGGAGTAGTTCTCCATCGAGGCTCGGGCCTGTACCGGTAGCTATGTGGTTAATCTCTCTTCTATGTACTTCAATACAATGATCTCATGAGCTGCTTTACATGATTGAGATTCATATGAGTTTTGTATCACAATTCATCTATGTGCTACTCTAGTGATGTTATTAAAGTATTCTATTCCTCCTGCATGGTGTAAAGTGGACAGGGTGTGCATCATGTAGTTCTTGGCTTAGTTTATGATCGTGATCTCTTATGGATTGTGAAGTTAACTATTACTATGATGGTATTGATGTGATCTATTTGGTTGTGTTGATCTATCTTACACTATAAGGTTACTTAAATATGAACAAATTGTGGAGCTTGTTAACTCCGGCATTGAGGGTTCGTGTAATCCTACGCAATGCGTTCATCATCCAACAAGAGTGTAGAGTATGCATTTATCTATTCTGTTATGTGATCAATGTTGAGAGTGTCCACTAGTGAAAGTGTAATCCCTAGGCCTTGTTCCTAAATACTGCTATCGCTGCTTGTTTCTTGTTTCTTGCGTTACTCTTTGCAATACTACCACCATCAACTACACGCCCGCAAGCTATTTTCTGGCACCGTTGCTACTGCTCATATATATTCATACCACCTATATTTCACTATCTCTTCGCCGAACTAGTGCACCTATTAGGTGTGTTGGGGACACAAGAGACTTCTTGCTTTGTGGTTGCAGGGTTGCATGAGAGGGATATCTTTGACCTCTTCCTCCCTGAGTTCGATAAACCTTGGGTGATCCACTTAAGGAAAAACTTGTCTTTGTTCTACAAACCTCTGCTCTTGGAGGCCCAACACCGTCTACAGAAAGGAGGGGGGCGTAGACATCAAGCTATTTTCTGGCGCCGTTGTCGGGGACCAGAAAGCTACACAACAGGGATTTCCTCCCTCGTCAACCACGCGCCAGTCCTGGACAGCATCATTCCCCCATGGACTACAGGTTCTAGCAGTAGCTAGTTGGTATTCTCTCCTCCATGTACTTCAATACAATGATCTCATGAGCTGCCTTACATGATTGAGATCCATCTGATGTAATCGGTGTTGTGTTTGTTGGGATCCGATGGATGATACATTATGATTAGTCTATCTATAAAGTTTGTGAAGTTATTGTTGCTGCAATCTTGTTATGCTTAATGCTTGTCATTAGGGCCCGAGTGGCATGATTTTAGATTTGAGCTCTATACTTATTGCTTAGATTGTATCTACAAGTTGTATGCACATGTCACTGTCCGGAACCAATGGCCCCGAAGTGACAGAAATCGGGACAACTGGAGGGGATGGTAGTGATGTGAGGATAACATGTTTTCACGGTGTGTTAATGCTTTGCTCCGGTACTCTATTAAAAGGAGTACCTTAATATCCAGTAGTTTCCCTTGAGGCCCGGCTGCCACCGGCTGGTAGGACAAAAGATGTTGTGCAAGTTTCTCATTGCGAGCACGTACGACTATATACGGAAAACATGCCTACATAATTAATAATCTTGATGTTCTATCTTAATGCTTTGATTCCTATCAATTGCCCAACTGTAATTTGTTCACCCAACACTTGTTACTTGTTATTGGAGAGTTACCACTAGTGTAGATCGCTGGGAACCCCGGTCCATCTCTCATCATTATATACTCGTTCTATATGTCATTGGAAGTAGTATCAACTATCTTCTGGTGCCATTGCTCTCATATTGCTATTACTGCTGCTGTGTTACTGTTACTACTGCTCTCATATTACTGCTACTTTCACATCACCCCTGTTGCTAGTGCTTTTCCAGGTGCAGCTGAATTGACAACTCAGTTGTTAAGGCTTATAAGTATTCTTTACCTCCCCTTGTGTCGAATCAATAAATTTGGGTTATACTACCCTCGAAGACTATCGCGATCCCCTATACTTGTGGGTCATCAGGTATTCACATCCTCCGACTACTAAGCTATTTCCTAGCACTGTTGCCGGTGTGTGAGTGCTCGAAGTTATTTCCTTTAGATTCTGCAATTTTATCTTTTTGTCTCTTGTTTTTATTTTCACTAGTTAGGCTTAATGGAAAACAACAACAAAAAATAGAGATCTTTATGAACTTTATCTTGAATTAGGACATGATGTGTTTGAAGAGAGAATTAAAAAACCCATGGAACTTTGTTTGCAAAATAGTTGTAGCAATGTTTTTAGCATGAATTCTTTGAACACTATTATTTTTAATGCTATGGAAAAATCTAATCTTGGGGAAGCTGGTTGTGATATTTTTAGTCCCCCAAGTTTTGAGGAGAAAATTTTCTTTGATGATACTTTGCCTCCCATTTATAATGATTATAATGATAGTGGTATTTTGGTGCCACCTACTATGGAGGATAAATTTTATTATGATTATACCATGCCCGCAATTTATGATGATTACAATGATGGTTGTGATAGTTTTACTCCCACTATTACTAATAAAATTGATTATGCTTATGTGGAGAGTAATGATACTTTTATGCATGTGGATCATGATAAGAATGCTTTATGTGATAGCTATATTGTTGAGTTTATTCATGATGCTACTGAAAGTTATTATGAGAGAGGGAAACATGGTTATATGCATCTTAATAATATTAAGTTTCCCCTCTTTATGTTGAGAATCTTGAAGTTGCGCTTGTGTTGCCTTTCTATGTTTGTTGCTTTGTGCTTTCAGTACTTTTTCCCTTACAAGATTCCTTTTCATAGGAAGTGGGTTAGGCTTAAAGTGTTTCTTATTTGCTTTTGATGCTCTATTTTGCTTCAACTCTTATTTCTTGCGAGAGCATCATTAAAATTACTGAGCCCATCTTAATGGCTATAAAGAAAGCCCTTCTTGGAAGATAACCCATGTTTTTATTTTGCTATAGTTTTGTTGTGTCTTGGAAGTTGTTACTACTGTAGCAACCTCTCCTTATCATGCTTATTTCGTTTTTGTGCCAAGTAAAGTCTTTGATAGAAAGTTGATACTAGATTTGGATTTCTGCGCAGGAATAGATTTTTAGCTGTCACGAATTTGAGTTGATCTCTATGTAGGAAAGTCGTAAAATGCTGAAATAATTCATGAGTGATCCTCAGATATGTACGCAACTTTCGTTCAACTGGAGATTTTCCATCTGAGCATGTTAAGTGCCTCGAAAAAATTCGTATTTACGGACTGTTCTGTTTTGACAGATTCTGCCTTTTATTTCGCATTGCCTCTTTTACCGTGTTTGAGTGGATTTCTTTGCTCCATTAAATTTCAGTAGACTTGGGTAATGTCCAGAAGTATTGGGAATGATTATGTCCTTGCTGAACATGTGATTTTTTTTGATTATGCACTAACCCTCTAATGAGATTGCTTTGAGTTTTGTGTGAAAGAAGTTTTCAAGGATCGAGAGAGGAGGATGATATGATATGATCAAGAAGAGTGAAAAGTCTAAGCTTGGGGATGCCCCCGTGATACGTCCCAAACGTATCTATAATTTCTTATGTTCCATGCTACTTTTATGATGATACTCACATGTTTTATACACATTATATGTCATTATTATGCATTTTCCAGCACTAACCTATTGACGAGATGCCGAAGAGCCAGTTGCTGTTTTCTGCTGTTTTTGGTTTCAGAAATCCTAGTAAGGAAATATTCTCGGAATTGGACGAAATCAACGCCCAGGGGCCTATTTTTCCACGAAGCTTCCAGAAGTCCGAAGAGGAAACGAAGTGGGGCCACAAGGTGGCCACACAACAGGGCGGCGCAGCCTAAGCCCTGGCCGCGCCGGCCTACTGTGTGGGCCCCTCGTGATGCCCCCTGACCTGCCCATCCGCCTACATATAGTCTTCGTCGCGAAACCCCCAGTACCGAGAGCCACGATACGGAAAACCTTCCAGAGACGCCGCCGCCGCCAATCCCATCTCGGGGGATTCAGGAGATCGCCTCCGGCACCCTGTCGGAGAGGGGAATCATTTCCCGGAGGTCTCTTCATCGCCATGATCGCCTCCGGATCGATGTGTGAGTAGTCCACCCCTGGACTATGGGTCCATAGCAGTAGCTAGATGGTTGTCTTCTCCTCATTGTGCTATCATGTTAGATCTTGTGAGCTGCCTATCATGATCAAGATCATCTATTTGTAATGCTACATGTTGTGTTTGTTGGGATCCGATGAATATTGAATACTATGTCAAGTTGATTATCAATCTATCATATATGTTATTTATGTTCTTGCATGCTCTCCGTTGCTAGTAGAGGCTCTGGCCAAGTTGATACTTGTGACTCCAAGAGGGAGTATTTATGCTCGATAGTGGGTTCATGCCTCCATTAAATGCAGGACATGTGAGAAAGTTCTAAGGTTGTGGATGTGCTGTTGCCACTAGGGATAAAACATCGATGCTTTGTCTAAGGATATTTGTGTTGATTACATTACGTACCATACTTAATGCAATTGTCTGTTGCTTGCAACTTAATACCGGAAGGGGTTCGGATGATAACCTGAAAGTGGACTTTTTAGGCATAGATGCATGCTGGATAGCGGTCTATGTACTTTGTCGTAATGCCCTGATTAAATCTCATAGTACTCATCATGATATATGTATGTGCATTGTTATGCCTTCTTTATTTGTCAATTGCCCAACTGTAATTTGTTCACCCAACATCTGTTTATCTTATGGGAGAGACACCACTAGTGAACTGTGGACCCCGGTCCTATTCTTTACATCTGAAATACAATCTACTGCAATACTTGTTCTTTACTGTTCTTCGCAAACAATCATCTTCCACACAATACGGTTAATCCTTTGTTCACAGCAAGCCGGTGAGATTGACAACCTCACTGTTACGTTGGGGCAAAGTACTTTGGTTGTGTTGTGCAGGTTCCACGTTGGCGCCGGAATCCCTGGTGTTGCGCCGCACTACACTTCGCCGCCATCAACCTTCAACGTGCTTCTTGGCTCCTCCTGGTTCGATAAACCTTGGTTTCTTTCTTGGGGAAAACTTGCTTCTATACGCATTACACCTTCCTCTTGGGGTTCCCAACGGACGTGTGTTAATTGCACGCATCAAGCACTTTTTCTGGCGCCGTTGCCGGGGAGATCAAGACACGCTGCAAGGGGAGTCTCCACTTCCAATCTCTTTACTTTGTTTTTGTCTTGCTTTATTTTATTTACTACTTTGTTTGCTGCACTCAAACAAAACACACAAAAAATTAGTTGCTAGCTTTACTTTATTTACTATCTTGTTTGCGTTCTCTATATCAAAAACACAAAAAAATTAGTTACTTGCATTTAGTTTATCTAGTTTGCTTTATTTACTGTTGCTAAAATGAATACTCCTGAAAATACTAAGTTGTGTGACTTCACAAACACTAATAATAATGATTTCCTATGCACACCTATTGCTCCACCTGCTACTACAGCAGAATTCTTTGAAATTAAACCTGCTTTACTGAATCTTGTTATGAGAGAGCAATTTTCTGGTGTTAGTTCTGATGATGCTGCTGCCCATCTTAATAATTTTGTTGAACTATGTGAAATGCAAAAGTATAAGGATGTAGATGGTGATATTATAAAATTGAAATTGTTTCCTTTCTCATTAAGAGGAAGAGCTAAAGATTGGTTGCTATCTTTGCCTAGGAATAGTATTGATTCATGGACTAAATGTAAGGATACTTTTATTGGTAGATATTATCCTCCCGCTAAAATTATATCTTTGAGAAGTAGCATAATGAATTTTAAGCAATTAGATAATGAACATGTTGCTCAAGCATGGGAGAGAATGAAATCTTTGGTAAAGAATTGCCCAACCCATGGACTGACTACTTGGATGATCATCCAAACCTTCTATGCAGGATTGAATTTTTCTTCGCGGAACCTATTGGATTCAGCTGCTGGAGGTACTTTTATGTCCATCACCTTGGGGGCGGCTACAAAGCTTCTTGATGATATGATGGTCAATTACTCTGAATGGCACACGGAAAGAGCTCCACAAGGTAAGAAGGTAAATTCTGTTGAAGAAACCTCCTCCTTGAGTGATAAGATTGATGTGATTATGTCTATGCTTGTGAATGGTAGATCTAATGTTGATCCTAATAATGTTCCTTTAGCTTCATTGGTTGCTCAAGAAGAAAATGTTGATGTGAACTTCATTAAAAATAATAATTTCAACAACAATGCTTATAGGAATAATTCTGGTAGCAACTATAGGCCATATCCCTCTAATAATGGTAATGGTTATGGTAATTATTATGGGAATTCTTACAACAATAATAGGAATGTACCCTCTGGTCTTGAAGCCATGCTTAAAGAATTTATTAGTACACAAACTGCTTTTAACAAATCTGTTGAGGAAAAGCTTGATAAAATCGATATTCTTGCCTCTAGAGTTGATAGACTTGCCTCTGATGTTGATCTTTTAAAATTGAAAGTTATGCCTCATAAGGATAATGAAAATAAGATTGTTACTACAGCAAATGCAATCCAAGTTAGAATTAATGAGAATATAAGATTAATGGCTGAATTGCGTGCTAGGTGGGATAGAGAAGAAAATGAAAAACTAGCTAAAGAGAATAATGTAGCTAAAGTTTGGACTATTACCACCACTAGTAATATTAATGATTCACATGTTGCTGATGGCGTGTACAGCACACGTCCGTTGGGAACCCCAAGAGGAAGGTATGATGCGCACAGCGGCAAGTTTTCCCTCAGAAAGAAACCAAGGTTTATCGAACCAGGAGGAGCCAAGAAGCACGTTGAAGGTTGATGGCGGCGGGATGTAGTGCGGCGCAACACCAGGGATTCCGGCGCCAACGTGGAACCTGCACAACACAACCAAAGTAATTTGCCCCAACGAAACAGTGAGGTTGTCAATCTCACCGGCTTGCTGTAACAAATGATTAGATGTATAGTGTGGATGATGATTGTTTGCAGAAAACAGTAAAGCAAGTATTGCAGTAGATTGTATTCGATGTAAAAGAATGGACCGGGGTCCACAGTTCACTAGAGGTGTCTCTCCCATAAGATAAATAGCATGTTGGGTGAACAAATTACAGTCGGGCAATTGACAAATAGAGAGAGCATGACAATGCACATACATGATACGATGAGTATTGTGAGATTTAATTGGGCATTACGACAAAGTACATAGACCGCTATCCAGCATGCATCTATGCCTAAAAAGTCCACCTTCAGGTTATCATCCGGACCCCTTCCAGTATTAAGTTGCAAACAACAGACAATTGCATTAAGTATGGTGCGTAATGTAATCAATAACTACATCCTCGGACATAGCATCAATGTTTTATCCCTAGTGGCAACAGCACATCCACAACCTTAGAACTTTCTATCACTGTCCCAGATTTAATGGAGGCATGAACCCACTATCGAGCATAAATACTCCCTCTTGGAGTTAAGAGTAAAAACTTGGCCAGAGCCTCTACTAATAACGGAGAGCATGCAAGATCATAAACAACACATAAGTAATAGATTGATAATCAACATAACATAGTATTCTCTATCCATCGGATCCCGACAAACACAACATATAGAATTACAGATAGATGATCTTGATCATGTTAGGCAGCTCACAAGATCCGACAATGAAGCACATGAGGAGAAGATGACCATCTAGCTACTGCTATGGACCCATAGTCCAGGGGTGAACTACTCACTCATCACTCCGGAGGCGACCATGGCGGTGAAGAGTCCTCCGGGAGATGATTCCCCTCTCCGGCAGGGCGCCGGAGGCGATCTCCAGAATCCCCCGAGATGGGATTGGCGGCGGCGGCGTCTCAGTAAGGTTTTCCGTATCGTGGCTCTCGGTACTGGGGGTTTCGCGACGAAGGCTTTAAGTAGGCGGAAGGGCAACGCGGGGGGCCACACAAGCGCCCCACACACCAGGGCCGCGCGGCCAAGACCTGGGCCGCGCCGCCCTGTTGTGGCGGCGCCTCGTGGCCCCACTTCCTTTCCCCCTCGGTCTTCTGGAAGCTTCGTGCAAAAATAGGACCCTGGGCGTTGATTTCGTCCAATTCCGAGAATATTTCCTTTGTAGGATTTCTGAAACCAAAAACAGCAGAAAACAGCAACTGGCTCTTCGGCATCTCGTTAATAGGTTAGTGCCGGAAAATGCATAAATACGACATATAATGTGTATAAAACATGTAGATATCATCAATAATGTGGCATGGAACATAAGAAATTATCGATACGTCGGAGACGTATCAGCATCCCCAAGCTTAGTTCCTGCTCGTCCCGAGCAGGTAAACGATAACGAAGATAATTTCTGGAGTGACATGCCATCATAACCTTGATCATACTATTGTAAGCATATGTAATGAATGCAGCGATCAAAACAATGGTAATGACATGAGTAAACAAATGAATCATAAAGCAAAGACTTTTCATGAATAGTACTTCAAGACAAGCATCAATAAGTCTTGCATAAGAGTTAACTCATAAAGCAATAAATTAAAGTAAAGGTATTGAAGCAACACAAAGGAAGATTAAGTTTCAGCGGTTGCTTTCAACTTGTAACATGTATATCTCATGGATAATTGTCAACATAGAGTAATATAACAAGTGCAATATGCAAGTATGTAGGAATCAATGCACAGTTCACACAAGTGTTTGCTTCTTGAGGTGGAGAGAGATAGGTGAACTGACTCAACATAAAAGTAAAAGAAAGGCCCTTCGCAGAGGGAAGCATTGATTGCTATATTTGTGCTAGAGCTTTGGTTTTGAAAACATGAAACAATTTTGTCAACGGTAGTAATAAAGCATATGTATCATGTAAATTATATCTTACAAGTTGCAAGCCTCATGCATAGTATACTAATAGTGCCCGCACCTTGTCCTAATTAGCTTGGGTTAACACTGATCATCATTGCATAACATATGTTTCAACCAAGTGTCACAAAGGGGTACCTCTATGCCGCCTGTACAAGGGTCTAAGGAGAAAGTTCGCATTGGATTTCTCGTTTTTGATCATTCTTCAACTTAGACACCCATACCGGGACAACATAGACAACAGATAATGGACTCCTCTTTTAATGCTTAAGCATTCAACAGTTAATATTCTCATAAGAGATTGAGGTTTTATGTCCAAACTGAAACTTCCACCATGATTCATGGCTTTAGTTAGCGGCCCAATGTTCTTCTCTAACAGTATGCATACTCAAACCATTTGATTGTGAAAACCGCCCTTACTTCAGACAAGACGAACATGCATAGCAACTCACATGATATTCAACAAAGAGTTGATGGCGTCCCCAGAAACATGGTTATCGCACAACAAGCAACTTAATAAGAGATAAAGTGCATAAGTACATATTCAATACCACAATAGTTTTTAAGGCTATTTTGTCCCATGAGCTATATATTGCAAAGGCGAATGATGGAAATTTAAAGGTAGCACTCAAGCAATTTACTTTGGAATGGCGGAGAAATACCATGTAGTAGGTAGGTATGGTGGACACAAATGGCATAGTGGTTGGCTCAAGGATTTTGGATGCATGAGAAGTATTCCCTCTCGATACAAGGTTTAGGCTAGCAAGGTTATTTGAAACAAACACAAGGATGAACCGGTGTAGCAAAACTCACATAAAAGACATATTGTAAACATTATAAGACTCTACACCGTCTTCCTTGTTGTTCAAAACTCAATACTAGAAATTATCTAGACTTTAGAGAGACCAAATATGCAAACCAAATTTTAGCAAGCTCTATGTATTTCTTCATTAATGGGTGCAAAGTATATGATGCAAGAGCTTAAACATGAGCATAACAATTGGCAAGTATCAAATTATTCAAGACATTTTACAATTACTACATGTAGCATTTCCCAATTCCAACCATATAACAATTTAACGAAGAATATTCAACCTTCGCCATGAATACTATGAGTAAAGTCTAAGGACATATTTGTCCATATGCAACAGCGGAGCGTGTCTCTCTCCCACACAATGAATGCTAGGATCCATTTTATTCAAACAAAAACAAAAACAAAAACAAACAGACGCTCCAAGCAAAGCACATAAGATGTGACTGAATAAAAATATAGTTTCAGGGGAGGAACCTGATAATGTTGTCGATGAAGAAGGGGATGCCTTGGGCATCCCCAAGCTTAGACGCTTGAGTCTTCTTAAAATATGCAGGGGTAAACCACCGGGGCATCCCCAAGCTTAGAGCTTTCACTCTTCTTGATCATATTGCATCATTCTCCTCTCTTGACCCTTGAAAACTTCCTTCACACCAAACTTCAAGCAAACTCATTAGAGGGTTAGTGCACAATCAAAAATTCACATGTTCAGAGGTGACACAATCATTCTTAACACTTCTGGACATTGCACAAAGCTACTGGACATTAATGGATCAAAGAAATTCATCCAACATAGCAAAAGAGGCAATGCGAAATAAAAGGCAGAATCTGTCAAAAACAGAACAGTCCGTAAAGACGAACCTGGAAGGGGCACTTAACTTGCTCAAACGGAAAAACTCAAAACTAATGAAAGTTGCGTACGTATCTGAGGATCACGCACGTAAATTTTTAGATTTTTTTGATTTTTTTACAGAGACTTCTGCGCGAATTCGTGACAGACAGCAATGCTGTTTCTGTGCAGCAATCCAAATCTAGCATCAATTTTACCATAGAGACTTTGCTTGGCACAAAAACATGATAAGGAGAGGTTGCTACAGTAGTAAACAACTTTCAAGACTCAAATATAAAATAAACTACTGTAGTAAAAACATGGGTTGTCTCCCATAAGCGCTTTTCTTTAACGCCTTTCAGCTAGGCGCAGAAAGTGTATATCAAGTGTTATCAAGAGATGAAGCATCAACAGCATAACTTGTTCTAATAATAGAATCAAAAGGTAACTTCATTCTCTTTCTAGTGAAGTGTTCCATACCTTTCTTGAGAGGAAATTGATATTTAATATTACCTTCCTTCATATCAATGATAGCTCCAACAGTTCGAAAAAAAGGTCTTCCCAATATAATGGGACAAGATGCATTGCATTCAATATCCAAGACAACAAAATCAACGGGGACAAGGTTATTGTTAACCATAATACGAACATTATCAACTCTCCCAAAGGTTTCTTTTTAGCATTATCAGTGAGATTAACATCCAAATAACAATTTTTCAATGGTGGCAAGTCAAGCATATCATAGATTTTCTTAGGCATAACAGAAATACTTGCACCAAGATCACATAAAGCATTACAATCAAAGTCATTGACCTTCATCTTAATGATGGGCTCCCAACCATGTTCTAACTTTCTAGGAATAGAGGTTTCAAGTTTTAGTTTCTCTTCTCTAGCTTTTATGAGAGCATTTGTAATATGTTTTGTAAAGGCCAAATTTATAGCACTAGCATTAGGACTTTTAGCAAGCTTTTGTAAGAACTTTATAACTTCAGAGATGTGGCAATCATCAAAGTCTAAACCATTATGAGCTACAGCAATGGGATCATCATCCCCAATGTTGGAAAAAATTTCAGCAGTTTTATCACAGGCAGTTTCAGCAGTTTTAGCAGTTTCCGGCAGCTTTGCAGGCTTTACATTAGAAGTGGAAACATTGCCAACACCAATTCTTTCACCATTATTAGTAGGAGGTGCAGCAACATGTGGAACATTAACATTACTAGTGGTGGTAATAGTCCAAACTTTAGCTACATTATTCTCTTTAGCAAGTTTTTCATTTTCTTCCCTTTCCCACCTAGCATGCAATTCGGCCATTAATCTTATATTCTCATTAATTCTAACTTGGATGGCATTTGCTGTAGTAACAATTTTATTTTCAATATCCTTATTAGGCATAACTTTCAATTTTAAAAGATCAACATCAGAGGCAAGACTATCAACCTTAGAAGCGAGAATATCAATTTTATTGAGCTTTTCTTCAACAGATTTGTTAAAAGCAGTTTGTGTACTAATAAATTCTTTAAGCATAGCTTCAAGTACAGGGGGTGTGTTCCTATTATTGTTGTAAGAATTCCCATAAGAATTACCATAACCATTACCATTATTGTAAGGATATGGCCTATAGTTATTACTAGAATTGTTCCGATAAGCATTGTTGTTGAAATTATTATTTTTAATGAAGTTTACATCAACATGTTCTTCTTGGGCAACCAATGAAGCTAATGGAACATTATTAGGATCAACATTGGTCCTATCATTCACAAGCATAGACATAATCACATCAATCTTATCACTCAAGGAGGAGGTTTCTTTGACAGAATTTACCTTCTTACCTTGTGGAGCTCTTTCCGTGTGCCATTCAGAGTAATTTATCATCATATTATCAAGGAGCTTTGTTGCTTCACCAAGAGTGATGGACATAAAGGTACCTCCAGCAGCTAAATCCAATAGGTTCCGCGAAGAGAAATTCAGTCCTGCATAAAAGGTTTGGATGATCATCCAAGTAGTCAGTCCATGGGTTGGGCAATTTTTAACCAAAGATTTCATTCTTTCCCATGCTTGTGCAACATGCTCATTATCCAATTGTTTAAAATTCATTATGCTACTCCTCAAAGATATAATTTTAGCAGGGGGATAATATCTACCAATAAAAGCATCCTTGCATTTAGTCCATGAATCAATACTATTCTTAGGCAGAGATAGCAACCAATCTTTAGCTCTTGCTCTTAATGAGAAAGGAAACAATTTTAATTTTATAATGTCACCATCTACATCTTTATACTTTTGCATTTCACACAATTCAACAAAATTATTGAGATGGGCAGCAGCATCATCAGAACTAACACCAGAAACTTGCTCTCGCATAACAAGATTCAGTAAAGCAGGTTTAATTTCAAAGAATTCTGCTGTAGTAGCAGGTGGAGCAATAGGTGTGCATAAGAAATCATTATCATTTGTGCTAGTGAAGTCACACAACTTAGTGTTTTCAGGAGTATTCATTTTAACAGTAGTAAATGAAGCAAACTAGATAAAGTAAATGCAAGTAACTAATTTTTTTGTGTTTTTGATATGGAGAACAAAACAGTTAATAAACTAAAGCTAGCAACTAATTTTTTTGTGTTTTGTTTAAGTGCAGCAAACAAAGTAGTAAATAAAATAAAGCAAGACAAAAACAAAGTAAAGAGATTGGATTGTGGAGACTCCCCTTGTAGCGTGTCTTGATCTCCCCGGCAACGGCGCCAGAAAAATTGCTTGATGGCGTGTACAACACACGTCCGTTGGGAACCCCAAGAGGAAGGTATGATGCGCACAGCGGCAAGTTTTCCCTCAGAAAGAAACCAAGGTTTATCGAACCAGGAGGAGCCAAGAAGCACGTTGAAGGTTGATGGCGGCGGGATGTAGTGCGGCGCAACACCAGGGATTCCGGCGCCAACGTGGAACCTGCACAACACAACCAAAGTACTTTGCCCCAGCGAAACAGTGAGGTTGTCAATCTCACCGGCTTGCTGTAACAAAGGATTAGATGTATAGTGTGGATGATGATTGTTTGCAGAAAACAGTAAAGCAAGTATTGCAGTAGATTGTATTCGATGTAAAAGAATGGACCGGGGTCCACAGTTCACTAGAGGTGTCTCTCCCATAAGATAAATAGCATGTTGGGTGAACAAATTACAGTCGGGCAATTGACAAATAGAGAGAGCATGATAATGCACATACATGATACGATGAGTATTGTGAGATTTAATTGGGCATTACGACAAAGTACATAGACCGCTATCCAGCATGCATCTATGCCTAAAAAGTCCACCTTCAGGTTATCATCCGAACCCATTCCAGTATTAAGTTGCAAACAACAGACAATTGCATTAAGTATGGTGCGTAATGTAATAGATAACTACATCCTCGGACATAGCATCAATGTTTTATCCCTAGTGGCAACAGCACATCCATAATCTTAGAACTTTCTGTCACTGTCCCAGATTCACGGAGACATGAACCCAGTATCGAGCATAAATACTCCCTCTTGGAGTTACTAGCATCAACTTGGCCAGAGCCTCTACTAATAACGGAGAGCATGCAAGATCATAAACAACACATAGGTAATAGATTGATAATCAACATAACATAGTATTCTCTATCCATCGGATCCCGACAAACACAACATATAGAATTACAAATAGATGATCTTGATCATGTTAGGCAGCTCACAAGATCCGACAATGAAGCACATGAGGAGAAGACGACCATCTAGCTACTGCTATGGACCCATAGTCCAGGGGTGAACTACTCACTCATCACTCCGGAGGCGACCATGGCGGTGAAGAGTCCTCCGGGAGATGATTCCCCTCTCCGGCAGGGTGCCGGAGGCGATCTCCAAAATCCCCCGAGATGGGATTGGCGGCGGCGGCGTCTCAGTAAGGTTTTCCGTATCGTGGCTCTCGGTACTGGGGGTTTCACGACGAAGGCTTTAAGTAGGCGGAAGGGCAACGCGTGGGACCACACGAGGGCCCCACACACCAGGGCCGCGCGACCAAGACCTGGGCCGCGCCGCCCTGTTGTGGCGGCACCTCGTGGCCCCACTTCCTTTCCCCCTCGGTCTTCTGGAAGCTTCGTGCAAAAATAGGACCCTGGGCGTTGATTTTGTCCAATTCCGAGAATATTTCCTTTGTAGGATTTCTGAAACCAAAAACAGCAGAAAACAGCAACTGGCTCTTCGGCATCTCGTTAATAGGTTAGTGCCGGAAAATGCATAAATACGACATATAATGTGTATAAAACATGTAGATATCATCAATAATGTGGCATGGAACATAAGAAATTATCGATACGTCGGAGACGTATCAGTTGCTACACCTTATACTATCAATGGTAAAATAATTGGTGTTGGCAATGTTTCTACTCCTAGTGCAAAGCGTGCAAAATTGCCTAAAACTGCTAAAACTGCTGAAACTGCTTGTGATAAAACTGCTGAATTTTTTTCCAACATTGGGGACAATGATCCCATTGCTGTAGGTCATAATGATTTAGACTTTGATGATTGTCACATCTCTGAAGTTATAAAGTTCTTACAAAAACTTGCTAAAAGTCCCAATGCTAGTGCTATAAATTTGGCCTTTACAAAACATATTACAAATGCTCTCGTAAAAGCTAGAGAAGAGAAACTAAAACTTGAAACTTCTATTCCTAGGAAGTTAGAAGATGGTTGGGAGCCCATCATTAAGATGAGGGTCAATGATTTTGATTGTAATGCTTTATGTGATCTTGGTGCAAGTATTTCTGTTATGCCTAAGAAACTCTATGATATGCTTGACTTGCCACCATTGAAAAATTGTTATTTGGATGTTAATCTTGCTGATAATACTATGAAGAAACCTCTTGGGAGGATTGATAATGTTTGTATTATGGTTAACAATAACCTTGTCCCCGTTGATTTTGTTGTCTTGGATATTGAATGCAATGCATCTTGTCCCATTATATTGGGAAGACCTTTTCTTCGAACTGTTGGTGCTACTATTGATATGAAGGAAGGTAATATTAAATATCAATTTCCTCTCAAGAAAGGTATGGAACACTTCCCTAGAAAAAGAATGAAGTTACCTTATGATTCTATTATTAGAACAAATTATGATGTTGATGCTTCATCTCTTGATAATACTTGATTCACACTTTCTGCGCCTAGCTGAAAGGCGGTAAAGAAAAGCGCTTATGGGAGACAACCCATGTTTTTACTACAGCACTTTGTTTTATATTTGAGTCTTGGAAGTTGTTACTACTGTAGCAACCTCTCCTTATCTTTATTTTATTGCATTGTTGTGCCAAGTAAAGTCTTTGATAGTAAAGTCAATACTAGATTTGGATTACTGCACAGAAACAGATTTCTTGCTGTCACGAATTTGGGGATGGTTCTCTGTAGGTAACTCAGAAAAATCTGCCAATTTACGTGCGTGATCCTCAGATATGTACGCAACTTTCATTCAATTTGAGCATTTTCATCTGAGCAAGTTAAGTGCCCCTGTAAAATTCGTCTTTACGGACTGTTCTGTTTTGACAGATTCTGCCTTTTATTTCGCATTGCCTGTTTTGCTATGTTTGATGGATTTCTTTGTTCCATTAACTTTCAGTAGCTTTGTGCAATGTCCAGAAGTGTTAAGAATGATTATGTCACCTCTGAATATATGAATTTTCAATTATGCACTAACCCTCTAATGAGTTTGTTTCGAGTTTGGTGTGGAGGAAGTTTTCAAGGGTCAAGAGAGGAGGATGATACAATATGATCAAGAAGAGTGAAAAGTCTAAGCTTGGGGATGCCCCCGTGGTTCATCCCTGCATATTTCAAGAAGACTCAAGCATCTAAGCTTGGGGATGCCCAAGGCATCCCCTTCTTCATCGACAACATTATCAGGTTCCTCTAGTGAAACTATATTTTTATTCAATCACATCTTATGTGCTTTGCTTGGAGCGTCTGTTTGCTTTAGTTTTTGTTTTTGTTTGAATAAAGTCAGATCCTAGCATTCTTTATATTGGAGATATTACGCTCCGCTGTTTCGTATGAACACATGTGTTCTTAGCTTTATTCTTAATGTTCATTGCGAAGGTTGAACTACCTCGTTCATTGATATATGGTTGGAAACGGAAAATGCCGCATGTGGTAAATGGTATAATGTCTTGAATAATGTGATACTTGGCAATTATTGTGCTAGATCATGTTTAAGCTCTTGCATCATGTACTTTGCACCTATTAATGAATAACTACATAGAGCTTGTTAAAATTTGGTTTGCATGATTGGTCTCTCTATGTCTAGATATTTTCTGGTTGAGGTGTTTGAACAACAAGGAGACGATGTAAAGTCTTATAATTCTTACAATATGTTTATATGTGAGTCTTGCTGCACCATTTCATAATTGAGTTTGCTTCAAACAACCTTGCTAGCCTAGCCTTGTATTGAGAGGAATTCTTCTCGTGCATCCAAACCCTTGAGCCAAAATCCATGCTATTTGTGTCCACCATACCTACCTACCACATGGTATTTCTCCGCCATTCTAAAGTACATTACTTGAGTGCTACCTTTAAATTTCCATTCTTTGCCCTTACAATACATAGCTCATGGGACAAATAGCCTTAAAAACTATTGTGGTGAAGAATATGTACTTATGTATCTTATTTCTTAATAAGTTGCTTGTTGTGCGGTAACCATGTTTCTGGGGACGCCATCAACTTTTACCTTTGTTGAATATCATGTGAGTTGCTATGCATGTTCATCTTGTCTGAAGTAAAGGCGATTTTCATGATCAAATGGTTTGAGTATGCATATTGTTAGAGAAGAACATTGGGCCGCTAACTAAAGCCATGAATCATGGTGGAAGTTTCAGTTTGGACACAAAAACCTCAATCTCTTATGAGAATATTACCTGTTGTTGAATGCTTAAGCATTAAAAGAGGAGTCCATTATCTATTGTCTATGTTGTCCCGGTATGGATGTCTAAGTTGAGAATAATCAAAAGCGAGAAATCCAATGCGAACCTTCTCCTTAGACCCTTGTACAGGCGGCATAGAGGTACCCCTTTGTGACACTTGGTTAAAACATATGTCATGCAATGATAATCCGTGTTAATCCAAGCTAATTAGGAAAAGGTGCGGGCACTATTGGTATACTATGCACGAGGCTTGCAACTTATAAGATATCTTATACATAACTCATATGATTTATTACTACCGTTGACAAAATTGTTTCTATGTTTTCAAAATGAAAAGCTCTAGCACAAAAATAGTAATCCATGCTTCCCTCTGCGAAGGGCCATTCTTCTACTTTATTGTTGAGTCAGTTTACCTATTCTTTCTATCTTAGAAGCAAACACTTGTGTAAACTGTGTGCATTGATTCTTACATGTTTACTTATTGCATCTGTTATATTACTTTGTGTTGATAATTATCCATGAGATATACATGTTGAAGTTGAAAGCAACCGCTGAAACTTATATCTTCCTTTGTGTTGTTTCAAAGCTTTCTACTAAGAACTTATTGCTTATGAGTTAACTGTTATGCAAGTCTTATTGATGCTTGTCTTGAAAGTACTGTTCATGAAAAGTCTTTGTTATATGATTCAGTTGTTTACTCATTATCTTCATCATTGCTTCGAATCGCTGCATTCATCTCATGTTCTTACAATAGTATTGATCAAGATTATGATAGCATGTCACTTCAGAAATTATCCTTGTTATCGTTTACCTACTCGAGGGCGAGTAGGAACTAAGCTTGGGGATGCTTGATACGTCCCAAACGTATCTATAATTTCTTATGTTCCATGCTACTTTTATGATGATACTCACATGTTTTATACACATTATATGTCATTATTATGCATTTTCCGGCACTAACCTATTGACGAGATGCCGAAGAGCGATTCTTTGTTTTCTGCTGTTTTTGGTTTCAGAAATCCTAGTAAGGAAATATTTTCGGAATTGGACGAAATCAACGCCCAGGGGCCTATTTTTCCACGAAGCTTCCAGAAGTCCGAAGAGGAAACGAAGTGGGGCCACGAGGTGGCCACACAACAGGGCGGCGCGGCCCAAGCCCTGGCCGCGCCGGCCTACTGTGTGGGCCCCTCGTGATGCTCCCTGACCCGCCCTTCCGCCTACATATAGTCTTCGTCACGAAACCCCCAGTACCGAGAGCCACGATACGGAAAACCTTCCAGAGACGCAGCCGCCGCCAATCCCATCTCGGGGGATTCAGGAGATCGCCTCCGGCACCCTGCCGGAGAGGGGAATCATTTCCCGGAGGACTCTTCATCGCCATGATCGCCTCCGGATTGATGTGTGAGTAGTTCACCCCTGGACTATGGGTCCATAGCAGTAGCTAGATGGTCGTCTTCTCCTAATTGTGCTATCATGTTCGATCTTGTGAGCTGCCTATCATGATCAAGATCGTTTATTTGTAATCCTACATGTTGTGTTTGTTGGGATCCGATGGATATTGAATACTATGTCAAGTTGATTATCAATCTATCATATATGAGTTATTTATGTTCTTGCATGCTCTCCGTTGCTAGTAGAGGCTCTGGCCAAGTTGATACTTGTGACTCCAAGAGGGAGTATTTATGCTCGATAGTGGGTTCATGCCTCCATTAAATGCAGGACAGTGATGTGAGAAAGTTCTAAGGTTGTGGATGTGCTGTTGCCACTAGGGATAAAACATCGATGCTTTGTCTAAGGATATTTGTGTTGATTACATTACGCACCATACTTAATGCAATTGTCTGTTGCTTGCAACTTAATACCGGAAGGGGTTCAGATGATAACCTGAAAGTGGACCTTTTAGGCATAGATGCATGCTGGATGGCGGTCTATATACTTTGTCGTAATTCCCTGATTAAATCTCATAGTACTCATCATGATATATGTATGTGCATTGTTATGCCTTCTTTATTTGTCAATTGCCCAACTGTAATTTGTTCACCCAACATGCTATTTATCTTATGGGAGAGACACCACTAGTGAACTGTGGACCCCGGTCCTATTCTTTACATCTGAAATACAATCTACTGCAATACTTGTTCTTTACTGTTCTTCGCAAACAATCATCTTCCACACAATATATGGTTAATCCTTTGTTCACAGCAAGCCAGTGAGATTGACAACCTCACTGTTACGTTGGGGCAAAGTACTTTGGTTGTGTTGTGCAGGTTCCACGTTGGCGCCGGAATCCCTGGTGTTGCGCCGCACTACACTTCGCCGCCATCAACCTTCAACGTGCTTCTTGGCTCCTCCTGGTTCGATAAACCTTGGTTTCTTTCTGAGGGAAAACTTGCTTCTATACGCATCACACCTTCCACTTGGGGTTCCCAACGGACGTGTGTTAATTGCATGCATCACTAATAAGAGCTGAATCAAAGTTATTAGCTGAACTATGTGATGCAACCAATTTCTTTATGGCATTAAAATCTTGATCCCCATTGCAATGAAGGAAATCTCCTCCCACTACAGCATCTAAGGCATATCTATAGCGAATCATAAGCCCGAAATAAAAGTTACTAAGGAGCAAACTTAGAGTCATTTGAGGTTCAGCTTTACGATAAGAATAAAAAATTCTAGACCAAGCATCTTTAAAACTCTCCTCATCCCCTTGTTTGAAAGTAAAAACTAATTCCTCAGGTGAGGAAGTAACAGGTACAGAGCTAGACATGATAACAAAACAAAGTAAATGCAAGTAACTAATTTTTTTTGTGTTTTTAATATAGAGAACGCAAACAAGATAGTAAATAAATTAAAACTAGCAACTAATTTTTTTGTGTTTTTGTTTTAGTGCAGCAAACAAAGTAGTAAATAAAATAAAGCAAGACAAAAACAAAGTAAAGAGATTGGAAGTGGGAGACTCCCCTTGCAGCGTGTCTTGATCTCCCCGGCAACGGCGCCAGAAAACAGTCTTGATGCGCGTGAGACACACGTCCGTTGGGAACCCCAAGAGGAAGGTGTGATGTGCACAGCAGTAAGTTTTCCCTCAGAAAGAAACCAAGGTTTATCGAACCAGTAGGAGCCAAGAAGCACATTGAAGGTTGTTGGTGGCGGAGTGTAGTGCGGCGCAACACCAGGGATTCCGGCGCCAACGTGGAACCTGCACAACACAATCACAGTACTTTGCCCCAACGTAACAGTGAGGTTGTCAATCTCACCGGCTTGCTGTAAACAAAGGATTAGATGTATAGTGTGGATGATGATGATTGTTTGCGAAGAACAGTAAAGAACAATTACAGTAGATTGTATTTCAGATGTAAAGAATAGGACCGGGGTCCACAGTTCACTAGCGGTGTCTCTCCCATAAGATAAACAGATGTTGGGTGAACAAATTACAGTTGGGCAATTGACAAATAAAGAAGGCATAACAATGCACATACATATATCATGATGAGTACTATGAGATTTAATCAGGGCATTACGACAAAGTACATAGACCGCTATCCAGCATGCATCTATGCCTAAAAAGTCCACTTTCAGGTTATCATCTGAACCCCTTCCGGTATTAAGTTGCAAGCAACAGACAATTGCATTAAGTATGGTACGTAATGTAATCAACACAAATATCCTTAGACAAAGCATCGATGTTTTATCCCTAGTGGCAACAGCACATCCACAACCTTAGAACTTTCTGTCACTGTCCCAGATTTAATGGAGGCATGAACCCACTATCGAGCATAAATACTCCCTCTTGGAGTCACAAGTATCAACTTGGCCAGAGCCTCTACTAGCAACGGAGAGCATGCAAGAACATAAATAACATATATGATAGATTGATAATCAACTTGACATAGTATTCAATATTCATCGGATCCCAACAAACACAACATGTAGCATTACAAATAGATGATCTTGATCATGATAGGCAGCTCACAAGATCTAACATGATAGCACAATGAGGAGAAGACAACCATCTAGCTACTGCTATGGACCCATAGTCCAGGGGTGGACTACTCACACATCGATCCGGAGGCGATCATGGCGATGAAGAGACCTCCGGGAAATGATTCCCCTCTCCGACAGGGTGCCGTAGGCGATCTCCTGAATCCCCCGAGATGGGATTGGCGGCGGCGGCGTCTCTGGAAGGTTTTCCGTATCGTGGCTCTCGGTACTGGGGGTTTCGCGACGAAGACTATATGTAGGCGGAAGGGCAGGTCAGGGGGCGTCACGAGGGGCCCACACAGTAGGCCGGCGCGGCCAGGGCTTAGGCTGCGCCGCCCTGTTGTGTGGCCACCTTGTGGCCCCACTTCGTTTCCTCTTCGGACTTCTGGAAGCTTCGTGGAAAAATAGGCCCCTGGGCGTTGATTTCGTCCAATTCCGAGAATATTTCCTTACTAGGATTTCTGAAACCAAAAACAGCAGAAAACAGCAACTGGCTCTTCGGCATCTCGTCAATAGGTTAGTGCCGGAAAATGCATAATAATGACATATAATGTGTATAAAACATGTGAGTATCATCATAAAAGTAGCATGGAACATAAGAAATTATAGATACGTTTGGGACGTATCACGGGGGCATCCCCAAGCTTAGAATTTTCACTCTTCTTGATCATATCATATCATCCTCCTCTCTCGATCCTTGAAAACTTCTTTCACACAAAACTCAAAGCAATCTCATTAGAGGGTTAGTGCATAATCAAAAAAAATCACATGTTCAGCAAGGACATAATCATTCCCAACACTTCTGGACATTACCCAAGTCTACTGAAATTTAATGGAGCAAAGAAATCCACTCAAACACGGTAAAAGAGGCAATGCGAAATAAAAGGCAGAATCTGTCAAAACAGAACAGTCCGTAAATACGAATTTTTTCGAGGCACTTAACATGCTCAGATGGAAAATCTCCAGTTGAACGAAAGTTGCGTACATATCTGAGGATCACTCATGAATTATTTCAGCATTTTACGACTTTCCTACATAGAGATCAACTCAAATTCGTGACAGCTAAAAATCTATTCCTGCGCAGAAATCCAAATCTAGTATCAACTTTCTATCAAAGACTTTACTTGGCACAAAAACGAAATAAACATGATAAGGAGAGGTTGCTACAGTAGTAACAACTTCCAAGACACAACAAAACTGTAGCAAAATAAAAACATGGGTTATCTTCCAAGAAGGGCTTTCTTTATAGCCATTAAGATGGGCTCAGTAATTTTAATGATGCTCTCGCAAGAAATAAGAGTTGAAGCAAAATAGAGCATCAAAAGCAAATAAGAAACATTTTAAGCCTAACCCACTTCCTATGAAAAGGAATCTTGTAAGGGAAAAAGTACTGAAAGCACAAAGCAACAAACATAGAAAGGCAACACAAGCGCAACTTCAAGATTCTCAACATAAAGAGGGGAAACTTAATATTATTAAGATGCATATAACCATGTTTCCCTCTCTCATAATAACTTTCAGTAGCATCATGAATAAACTCAACAATATAGCTATCACATAAAGCATTCTTATCATGATCCACATGCATAAAAGTATCATTACTCTCCACATAAGCATAATCAATTTTATTAGTAATAGTGGGAGTAAAACTATCACAACCATCATTGTAATCATCATAAATTGCAGGCATGGTATAATCATAATAAAATTTATCCTCCATAGTAGGTGGCACCAAAATACCACTATCATTATAATCATTATAAATGGGAGGCAAAGTATCATCAAAGAAAATTTTCTCCTCAAAACTTGGGGGACTAAAAATATCACAACCAGCTTCCCCAAGCTTAGATTTTTCCATAGCATTAAAAATAATAGTGTTCAAAGAATTCATGCTAAAAACATTGCTACAACTATTTTGCAAACAAAGTTCCATGGGTTTTTTAATTCTCTCTTCAAACACATCATGTCCTAATTCAAGATAAAGTTCATAAAGATCTCTATTTTTTGTTGTTGTTTTCCATTAAGCCTAACTAGTGAAAATAAAAACAAGAGACAAAAAGATAAAATTGCAGAATCTAAAGGAAATAACTTCGAGCACTCACACACCGGCAACAGTGCTAGGAAATAGCTTAGTAGTCGGAGGATGTGAATACCTGATGACCCACAAGTATAGGGGATCGCGATAGTCTTCGAGGGTAGTATAACCCAAATTTATTGATTCGACACAAGGGGAGGTAAAGAATACTTATAAGCCTTAACAACTGAGTTGTCAATTCAGCTGCACCTGGAAAAGCACTAGCAACAGGGGTGATGTGAAAGTAGCAGTAATATGAGAGCAGTAGTAACAGTAACACAGCAGCAGTAATAGCAATATGAGAGCAATGGCACCAGAAGATAGTTGATACTACTTCCAATGACATATAGAACGAGTATATAATGATGAGAGATGGACCGGGGTTCCCAGCGATCTACACTAGTGGTAACTCTCCAATAACAAGTAACAAGTGTTGGGTGAACAAATTACAGTTGGGCAATTGATAGGAATCAAAGCATTAAGATAGAACATCAAGATTATTAATTATGTAGGCATGTTTTCCGTATATAGTCGTACGTGCTCGCAATGAGAAACTTGCACAACATCTTTTGTCCTACCAGCCGGTGGCAGCCGGGCCTCAAGGGAAACTACTGGATATTAAGGTACTCCTTTTAATAGAGTACCGGAGCAAAGCATTAACACACCGTGAAAACATGTTATCCTCACATCACTACCATCCCCTCCGGTTGTCCCGATTTCTGTCACTTCGGGGCCATTGGTTCCGGACAGTGACATGTGAATACAACTTGTAGATACAATCTAAGCAATAAGTATAGAGCTCAAATCTAAAATCATGCCACTCGGGCCCTAATGACAAGCATTAAGCATAACAAGATTGCAGCAACAATAACTTCACAAACTTTATAGATAGACTAATCATAATGTATCATCCATCGGATCCCAACAAACACAACACCGATTACATCAGATGGATCTCAATCATGTAAGGCAGCTCATGAGATCATTGTATTGAAGTACATGGAGGAGAGAATACCAACTAGCTACTGCTAGAACCTGTAGTCCATGGGGGAATGATGCTGTCCAGGACTGGCGCGTGGTTGACGAGGGAGGAAATCCCTGTTGTGTAGCTTTCTGGTCCCCGGCAACGGCGCCAGAAAATAGCTTGATGTCTACGTTCCCCCTCCTTTCCTGTAGACAGTGTTGGGCCTCCAAGAGCAGAGGTTTGTAGAACAGCAGCAAGTTTTCCCTTAAGTGGATCACCCAAGGTTTATCGAACTCAGGGAGGAAGAGGTCAAAGATATCCCTCTCATGCAACCCTGCAACCACAAAGCAAGAAGTCTCTTGTGTCCCCAACACACCTAATAGGTGCACTAGTTCGGCGAAGAGATAGTGAAATACAGGTGGTATGAATATATATGAGCAGTAGCAACGGTGCCAGAAAATAGCTTGCGGGCGTGTAGTTGATGGTGGTAGTATTGCAGCAGTAGTAACGCAGTAAAACAGTAAACAAGCAGCGATAGCAGTATTTAGGAACAAGGCCTAGGGATTACACTTTCACTAGTGGACACTCTCAACATTGATCACATAACAGAATAGATAAATGCATACTCTACACTCTTGTTGGATGATGAACGCATTGCGTAGGATTACACGAACCCTCAATGCCGGAGTTAACAAGCTCCACAATTTGTTCATATTTAAGTAACCTTATAGTGTAAGATAGATCAACACAACCAAATAGATCACATCAATACCATCATAGTAATAGTTAACTTCACAATCCATAAGAGATCACGATCATAAACTAAGCCAAGAACTACATGATGCACACCCTGTCCACTTTACACCATGCAGGAGGAATAGAATACTTTAATAACATCACTAGAGTAGCACATAGATGAATTGTGATACAAAACTCATATGAATCTCAATCATGTAAAGCAGCTCATGAGATCATTGTATTGAAGTACATAGAAGAGAGATTAACCACATAGCTACCGGTACAGCCCCGAGCCTCGATGGAGAACTACTCCCTCCTCATGGGAGCAGCAGCGGTGATGAAGATGGCGGTGAAGATGGCAGCGGTGTCGATGGAGAAGCCTTCCGGGGGCACTTCCCCGCTCCGGCAGCGTGCCGGAACAGAGACTCCTGTCCCCCAGATCTTGGCCTCGCGATAGCGGCGGCTCTGGAAGGTTTCTGTGGTTTTCGTCGAACGCATCAGGGTTTTCGCGACGGAGGCTTTATATAGGCGAAGAGGCGGCGCAGGAGGGCTTCTGGGGGGCCCACACCATAGGGCGGCGCGGCCCCCCCTCTGGCCGCGCCAGGGTGTGGTGTGGGGCCCCCAGGGCTCCCCTCTGTCGGCTCTCGGGTGTTCTGGATGGTTCCTGTGAAAATAGGAACCTGGGCGTTGATTTCGTCCGATTTCGAGAATATTTCGTTACTAGGATTTCTGAAACCAAAAACAGCAGAAAACAGGAACTGGCACTTCGGCATCTTGTTAATAGGTTAGTTCTAGAAAATGCACGAATATGACATAAAGTGTGCATAAAACATGTAGATAACATCAATAATGTGGCATGGAACATAAGAAATTATCGATACGTTGGAGACGTATCAGCATTCCCAAGCTTAGTTCTGCTCGTCCCGAGCAGGTAAAACGATAACACAGATAATTTCTGGAGTGACATGCCATCATAACCTTGCTCATACTATTTGTAAAGCATATGTAGTGAATGCAGCAATCAAAACAATGTATATGACATGAGTAAACAACTGAATCATAAAGCAAAGACTTTTCATGAATAGCACTTCAAGACAAGCATCAATAAGTCTTGCATAAGAGTTAACTCATAAAGCAATAATTCAAAGTAAAGGTATTGAAGCAACACAAAGGAAGATGAAGTTTCAGCGGTTGCTTTCAACTTGTAACATGTATATCTCATGGATAGTTGTCAATGCAAAGTAATATAACAAGTGCAATATGCAAGTATGTAGGAATCAATGCACAGTTCACACAAGTGTTTGCTTCTTGAGGTGGAGAGAGATAGGTGAACTGACTCAACATAAAAGTAAAAGAATGGCCCTTCGCAGAGGGAAGCAGGGATAAATCATGTGCTAGAGCTTTTCAAGTTTTAAAATCATATAGAGAGCATAAAAGTAAAGTTTTGAGAGGTGTTTGTTGTTGTCAACGAATGGTAATGGGTACTCTAACTACCTCGCCAACCAGACTTTCAAGAGCGGCTCCCATGAAGGACGTTATCTCTACCAGCAAGGTAGATCATCCCTCTTCTCTTTTGTTTACACATGTATTTTAGTTTTTATTTATTTATGGGTGACACTCCTCCCAACCTTTGCTTACACAAGCCATGGCTAACCGAATCCTCGGGTGCCTACCATCAATCTCATACCATGGAGGAGTGTCTATTTGCAAAATTAAGTTGCTTGCTGATGAATCAGAGCAAAACATGTGAAGAGAATTATTAATGCAAGTTGTAATTAATTGGGGCTGGGAACCCCATTGCCAGCTCTTTTTGCAAAATTATTGGATAAGCGGATGTGCCACTAGTCCATTATGAAAGTCTGTCAAAAGTAAATGACAAGGTTGAAAGATAAACACCACATACTTCCTCATGAGCTATAAAACATTAACACAAATTGAGAAGCATTTTGAAGGTTTAAAGGTAGCACATGAAGTATTTACTTGGAATGGCAGAAAATACCATGTAGTAGGTAGGTATGGTGGACACAAATGGCATAGTGGTTGGCTCAAGGATTTTTGATGCATGAGAAGTATTCCCTCTCGATACAAGGTTTAGGCTAGCAAGGCTTATTTGAAACAAACACAAGGATGAACCGGTGCAGCAAAACTTACATAAAAGACATATTGAAAACATTATAAGACTCTACACCGTCTTCCTTGTTGTTCAAACTCAATACTAGAAATTATCTAGACCTTAGAGAGACCAATTATGCAAACCAAATTTTAGCATGCTCTATGTATTTCTTCATTAATAGGTGCAAAGTATATGATGCAAGAGCTTAAACATGAGCACAACAATTGCCAAGTATCACATTACCCAAGACATTTATAGCAATTACTACATGTATCATTTTCCAATTCCAACCATATAACAATTTAACGAAGAAGAAACTTCGCCATGAATACTATGAGTAGAGCCTAAGGACATACTTGTCCATATGCTACAGCGGAGCGTGTCTCTCTCCCACACAAAGAATGCTAGGATCCATTTTATTCAAACAAAACAAAAACAAAAACAAACCGACACTCCAAGCAAAGTACATAAGATGTGATGGAATAAAAATATAGTTTCAGGGGAGGAACCTGATAATGTTGCCGATGAAGAAGGGGATGCCTTGGGCATCCCCAAGCTTAGACGGTTGAGCCTTCTTAGAATATGCAGGGGTGAACCACCGGGGCATCCCCAAGCTTAGAGCTTTCACTCTTCTTGATCATAGTATATCATCCTCCTCTCTTGACCCTTGAAAACTTCCTTCACACCAAACTCGAAACAAACTCATTAGAGGGTTAGTGCACAATAAAAATTAACATATTCAGAGGTGACACAATCATTCTTAACACTTCTGGACATTGCATAAAGCTACTGGACATTAGTGGATCAAAGAAATTCATCCAACATAGCAAAAGAGGCAATGCGAAATAAAAGGCAGAATCTGTCAAAACAGAACAGTTCGTATTGACGAATTTTAAAATGGCACCAGACTTGCTCAAATGAAAATGCTCAAATTGAATGAAAGTTGCGTACATATCTGAGGATCATGCACGTAAATTGACTTAATTTTCTGAGCTACCTACAGGGAGGTAGACCCAGATTAGTGACAGCAAAGAAATCTGGAACTGCGCAGTAATCCAAATCTAGTACTTACTTTTCTATCAAAGACTTTACTTGGCACAACAAAACACAAAACTAAGATAAGGAGAGGTTCTACAGTAGTAAAAAACTTCCAAGACACAAATATAAAACAAAGTACTGTAGCAAAATAACACATGGGTTATCTCCCAAGAAGTTCTTTCTTTATAGCCATTAAGATGGGCTCAGCAGTTCTAATGATGCACTCGTAGGAAATAGTATTTGAAGCAAAAGGAGCATCAAGAGGCAAATTCAAAACATATTTAAGTCTAACATGCTTCCTATGCAAAGGAATCTTGTAAATAAACAAGTTCATGAAGAGCAAAGTAACAAGCATAGGAAGATAAAACAAGTGTAGCTTCAAAAATTTCAGCACATAGAGAGGTGTTTTAGTAACATGAAAATTTCTACAACCATATTTTCCTCTCTCATAATAACTTTCAGTAGCATCATGAGCAAACTCAACAATATAACTATCACATAAAGCATTCTTATCATGAGTCTCATGCATAAAATTATCACTACTCCCAACATAAGCATAGTTATTCTTATTAATTGTAGTAGGAGCAAATTCAACAAAGTAGCTATCATTATTATTCTCATCAAGTGTAGGAGGCATAGTATTATCATCATAAAAATTACTCTCCATAGTAGGCGGCACTGAAAGACCAATATCATTATAATCATCATAAATAGGAGGCAAAGTATCATCAAAGAAAATTTTCTCCTCAATGCTTGGGGGACTAAAAAGATCATGCTCATCAAAGCCAGCTTCCCCAAGCTTAGAATTTTCCATATCATTAGCAACAATGGTGTTCAAAGCGTTCATACTAATATCATTGCTACTAGCATGCAAATAAGATTCCATGGGTTTTTTAATTTTCGCATTAAACCATTCATGTCTTGACTCAGGAAATAGAATAAAAAGCTCACAGATGTTTTCCATTATGCCTTACTAGTGTAAACAAGAAACAAAAAGATGCAATTGCAGGATCTAAAGGAAATAGCTTTGAGTACTTACGACGGCGCCGGAAAATAGCTTAGTAGCCGAGATCCGGAGTGTGAGTACCTTTTACCTTTCCTCCCCGGCAACGGCGCCAGAAAATACTTGATGCTGTCCAGGACTGGCGCGTGGTTGACGAGGGAGGAAATCCCTGTTGTGTAGCTTTCTGGTCCCCGGCAACGGCGCCAGAAAATAGCTTGATGTCTACGTTCCCCCTCCTTTCCTGTAGACAGTGTTGGGCCTCCAAGAGCAGAGGTTTGTAGAATAGCAGCAAGTTTTCCCTTAAGTGGATCACCCAAGGTTTATCGAACTCAGGGAGGAAGAGGTCAAAGATATCCCTCTCATGCAACCCTGCAACCACAAAGCAAGAAGTCTCTTGTGTCCCCAACACACCTAATAGGTGCACTAGTTCGGCGAAGAGATAGTGAAATACAGGTGGTATGAATATATATGAGCAGTAGCAACGGTGCCAGAAAATAGCTTGCGGGCGTGTAGTTGATGGTGGTAGTATTGCGGCGATAGTAACGCAGAAACAAGTAAACAAGCAGCGATAGCAGTATTTAGGAACAAGGCCTAGGGATTACACTTTCACTAGTGGACACTCTCAACATTGATCACATAACAGAATAGATAAATGCATACTCTACACTCTTGTTGGATGATGAACACATTGCGTAGGATTACACGAACCCTCAATGCCGGAGTTAACAAGCTCCACAATTTGTTCATATTTAAGTAACCTTATAGTGTAAGATAGATCAACACAACCAAATAGATCACATCAATACCATCATAGTAATAGTTAACTTCACAATCCATAAGAGATCACGATCATAAACTAAGCCAAGAACTACATGATGCACACCCTGTCCACTTTACACCATGCAGGAGGAATAGAATACTTTAATAACATCACTAGAGTAGCACATAGATGAATTGTGATACAAAACTCATATGAATCTCAATCATGTAAAGCAGCTCATGAGATCATTGTATTGAAGTACATAGAAGAGAGATTAACCACATAGCTACCGGTACAGCCCCGAGCCTCGATGGAGAACTACTCCCTCCTCATGGGAGCAGCAGCGGTGATGAAGATGGCGGTGAAGATGGCAGCGGTGTCGATGGAGAAGCCTTCCGGGGGCACTTCCCCACTCCGGCAGCGTGCCGGAACAGAGACTCCTGTCCCCCAGATCTTGGCCTCGCGATGGCGGCGGCTCTGGAAGGTTTCTGTGGTTTTCGTCGAACGCATCAGGGTTTTCGCGATGGAGGCTTTATATAGGCGAAGAGGCGGCGCAGGAGGGCTTCTGGGGGGCCCACACCATAGGGCGGCGCGGCCCCCCTCTGGCCGCGCCAGGGTGTGGTGTGGGGCCCCCAGGGCTCCCCTCTGGCGGCTCTCGGGTGTTCTGGATGGTTCCGGTGAAAATAGGAACCTGGGCGTTGATTTCGTCCGATTCCGAGAATATTTCGTTACTAGGATTTCTGAAACCAAAAATAGCAGAAAACAGGAACTGGCACTTCGGCATCTTGTTAATAGGTTAGTTCCAGAAAATGCACGAATATGACATAAAGTGTGCATAAAACATGTAGATAACATCAATAATGTGGCATGGAACATAAGAAATTATCGATACGTTGGAGACGTATCAGGGAACTACTCACGGAGCATGATGGAGGCGGTGGCGTCGATGGAGATGGCTTCCGGGGGCACTTCCCCATCCCGGCAGGGTGCCGGAACAGAGAGTTCTGTCCCCCGAATTGGAGTTTCGCGATGGCGGCGGCGCCCCTGGAGTCTTTCTGGAGTTTCATCAATTGGTACTGTGTTTTTAGGTCGAAAGGGGTTATATAGGCGAAGAGGCGGCGCAGGAGGGCTGATAGGGTGGCCTCACCCTAGGCCGGCGCGGCCAGGGTCTGGCCCGCGCGACCCTATGGTGTGGGCCCCCCTGGCTCTCCTCCGACTCTTCTTCGGTGTTCTGGAGCCTTCCGGGAAAAATAGGAGGTTTGGCGTTGATTTCGTCCAATTCCGAGAATATTGCCCGAACAGCCTTTCTGGAACCAAAAACAGCAGAAAACAGGAACTGGCACTGTGGCATCTCGTTAATAGGTTAGTTCCGGAAAATGCATGAAATCATCATAAAGTGCAAGCAAAACATGTAAGTATTGTCATAAAACAAGCATGGAACGACAGAAATTATGGATACGTCGGGGACGTATCAGCATCCCCAAGCTTAGTTCATGCTCGTCCCGAGCAGGTAAACGATAAAAAGAATAATTTCTGTAGTGACATGCTACTTACATAACCTTGATCATACTATTACAAAGCATATGAAATGAATGAAGTGACTCAAGGCAATGATCTATAGTTGCTAACAAATAGATAACATATAGCAAAACTTTTCATGAATAGTACTTTCAAGACAAGCATCAAGTCTTGCACAAGAGTTAACTCATAAAGCAATAAATTCAAAGTAAAAGCATCGAAGCAACACAAAGGAAGATTTAAGTTTCAGCGGTTGCTTTCAACTTTCAACATGCATATCTCATGGATAATTGTCAACATAAAGTAATATGATGAATGCAAATAAGCAAGTATGTAAGAATCAATGCACAGTTGACACAAGTGTTTGCTTCTAAGATGGAAGGAAGTAGGTAAACTGACTCAACATAAAGTAAAAGAAAGGCCCTTCGCAGAGGGAAGCAGGGATTAAATCATGTGCTAGAGCTTTTTAAGTTTTTGAAATCATATAGAGAGCATAAAAAGTAAAATTTTGAGAGGTGTTTGTTGTTGTCAACGAATGGTAGTGGGCACTCTAACCCCCTTGCTAAACAGACTTTCAAAGAGCGGCTCCCATGAAGGACGTTATCTCTACCAGCAAGGTAGATCATCCCTCTTCTCTTTTGTTTACACATGTACTTTAGTTTTATTTATGGTTGACACTCCTCCCAACCTTTGCTTACACAAGCCATGGCTAACCGAATCCTCGGATGCCTTCCAACAATCTCATACCATGGAGGAGTGTCTATTTGCAAAATTAAGTTGCTTACTGATGAATCAGAGCAAAACATGTGAAGAGAATTATTAATGAAGTTAATTAATTGGGGGCTGGGAACCCCGCGCCAGCTCTTTTTGCAAAATTATTGGATAAGCGGATGAAGCCACTAGTCCATTGGTGAAAGCTGCCCAACAAGATTGAAAGATAAAACACCACATACTTCCTCATGAGCTATAAAACATTGACACAAATAAGAGATAGTAAATTTTGAATTGTTTAAAGGTAGCACATGAAGTATTTACTTGGAATGGCAGGAAATACCACATAGTAGGTAGGTATGGTGGACACACATGGCATAGTTTTTGGCTCAAGGTTTTGGATGCATGAGAAGTATTCCCTCTCGATACAAGGCTTAGGCTAGCAAGGTTGTTTGAAGCAAACACAAGTATGAACCAGTACAGCAAAACTTACATAAGAACATATTGCAAGCATTATAATACCCTACACTGTCTTCCTTGTTGCTCAAACACTTTTACCAGAAAATATCTAGACCTTAAGAGAGACCAATCATGCAAACCAATTTCAACAAGCTCTACAGTAGTTCTCCACTAATAGGTTTAAACTACATGAAAAAACTTAAATCATGATCTACTTGAGAGCTCAAAACAATTGCCAAGTGTCAAATTATCCAAGATATTATGAGGCATTTTCTGTTTCCAACCAAATAAAAATAATTATTGTAGCTTCCAACTTTTATCATTGAACATTAAAAGTAAAACGAAGAACAAGTGTTCATATGAAAAAGTAGAGCGTGTCTCTCTCCCAAACAAGGATTGCTAGGATCCGAAATTATTCAAACACAAACAAAAATAAAAACACACAGACGCTCCAAATAAAGCACATAAGATGTGACCGAATAAAAATATAGTTTCAGGGGAGGAACCTGATAAGTTGATGAAGAAGGGGATGCCTTGGGCATCCCCAAGCTTAGACGCTTGAGTCTTCTTGAAATATGCAGGGATGAACCACGGGGGCATCCCCAAGCTTAGACTTTTCACTCTTCTTGATCATATATCATCCTCCTCTCTTGACCCTTGAAAACTTCCTTCACACCAAACTTCTCATAAACTTCATTAGAGGGGTTAGTACTCAAAAAATTTGAATCCACCTTGGTCCTATAGTGGCACATTGCAAGAACTCAATAAAACATTAGCTACAGCCCTCTACGTCTAGAAAACCTCGCTTAAAGTCCACAAGAGACAATGCAAAAAACAGAGACAGAATCTGCCAAAACAGAACAGCCAGTAAAGACGAATTTTAAATAAATACTTCCGTTGCTCAAATCAGAAAACTCAAAACTAATGAAAGTTGCGTACATATCTGAGGAACACGCACGTAAATTGGAATATTTTTCTGATTTTTCTACAGAGAAAACAGCCCAGATTCGTGACAGATAGAAATCTGTTTCTGCGCAGAAATCCAAATCTAGTATCAACCTTCGATTAGAGGCTTCACTTGGCACAACAAAACACAAAACTAAGATAAGGAGCGGTTGCTACAGTAGTAAACAACTTCCAAGACACAAATATAAAACAAAGTACTGTAGCAAAATAACACATGGGTTATCTCCCAAGAAGTTGCTTTCTTTATAGCCATTAAGATGGGCTCAGCAGTTTTAATGATGCACTCGCAAGAAATAGTATTTGAAGCAAAAGAGAGCATCAAGAAGCAAATTCAAAACACATTTAAGTCTAACATGCTTCCTATGCAAAGGAATCTTGTAAATAAACAAGTTCATGAAAAGCAAAGTAACAAGCATAGGAAGATAGAACAAGTGTAACTTCAAAATTTTAAGCACATAGAGAGGTGTTTTAGTACCATGCAAATTTCTACAACCATATTTTCCTCTCTCATAATAATTTTCAGTAGCTCCATGAATAAACTCAACAATATAACTATCACATGCAGCATACTTTTCATGATCCACAAACTCATAATTTTTATCAATCTCAAGAATAGTGGAATTAAAACTTTCAAACTTACTTTTATTAATAATATAACAAGGTAGTTGATCAATCTCAAGAGATATGGGACTCATAGAATAAGTCAAGAACTCTCCAATCCCATTTTCATTAGTAGTACAATTAATTTTATCAAGTAACATAGGACCATCATCTAGAGCTTTATCATAAATATTTGCTACGCAAAATTCTTTAGTACCATGCATTTCGACATCAGGCACAAACAAAGCATTATCATAAGATTTATCAAAGTAGCATGGATTATCATAAATAACAGTAGCATAATTATTCTCACAAGTATTACTCATAGGTACTATTTCAAGAGAATCCACAGGAACATAACATTCAACCTCTTTCGGTAAGCATGGAGGACAATCAAATAATGTAAGATATAAAGAGTTACTCTCATTAGAAGGTTGGCATGGGTAGCTAATCCATTCTTCCTCCTTTTGTTCGTCGCTCTCCTCTTCTTTTTCATCCAATGAGCTTTCAAGTTCATCAATTTCCTCCTCTTTTTCATCCAATGCGCTTTCAGGTTCATCAATTTCTTCTTCCACCTGTTCCTGCAAATTGTGAGTGCATTCTTGTGCATTAATGTGTCTCTCTTTATAATCAAGGATATAAGGATTCCTACTGTAGCATTCTATGCAAGAATTAAGGATAGTAGAGACATAATCTTTAAGGTCCTTACAAATAGCACAAGTTTCATAATTCTCAACCATGAAGGATTCTATCTCGGAGGCTCCCATAAATAAGACAAATTGTTCTACCTCTTCGAACCCATAATGAATATAGCAATTCCGATTATAGCTCTTAATAAAATATTCCTCACTAAAGCCACATTGAAATTTAAGATGTTTAGTATCCTGTTGAGAGCAACAGTTTATGTCATGGCGTCTAAGCAAGATTCTAGCAATTGTATTTAATTTTTCTATCATAGCACTCATCACTTTTCCCGTTCTTGATTCTCTATAACAATTATAACATTCCATAAGCTCCAAGTAGGTTGTAGGTTCTCCCATAATAGCAGTTTTTAATTTTTCGGGTTTTCAAATTTTTATGGGTTTTTGGGTATATGAGACAAATAAAACAAGACAAAAATAAACTAAGCAAAAGTAAACTACGCAAACTAATACTAGACAGAAATAAACTAAGCACAAATAAACTAGGCAAAAGTAAACTAAGCAAAGCAAAATAAAACAAATTAAAAACAGAGAGAGAGGTAGAGTGTACTCACCAGGTGAACTTATGAGTAGAGCTATGCCTCCCCGGCAACGGCGCCAGAAAACAGTCTTGATGACCCACAAGTATAGGGGATCGCGATAGTCTTCGAGGGTAGTATAACCCAAATTTATTGATTCGACACAAGGGGAGGTAAAGAATACTTATAAGCCTTAACAACTGAGTTGTCAATTCAGCTGCACCTGGAAAAGCACTAGCAACAGAGGTGATGTGAAAGTAGCAGTAATATGAGAGCAGTAGTAACAGTAACACATCAGCAGTAATAGCAATATGAGAGCAATGGCACCAGAAGATAGTTGATACTACTTCCAATGACATATAGAATGAGTATATAATGATGAGAGATGGACCGGGGTTCCCAGCGATCTACACTAGTGGTAACTCTCCAATAACAAGTAACAAGTGTTGGGTGAACAAATTACAGTTGGGCAATTGATAGGAATCAAAGCATTAAGATAGAACATCAAGATTATTAATTATGTAGGCATGTTTTCCGTATATAGTCGTACGTGCTCGCAATGAGAAACTTGCACAACATCTTTTGTCCTACCAGCCGGTGGCAGCCGGGCCTCAAGGGAAACTACTGGATATTAAGGTACTCCTTTTAATAGAGTACCGGAGCAAAGCATTAACACACCGTGAAAACATGTTATCCTCACATCACTACCATCCCCTCCGGTTGTCCCGATTTCTGTCACTTCGGGGCCATTGGTTCCGGACAGTGACATGTGCATACAACTTGTAGATACAATCTAAGCAATAAGTATAGAGCTCAAATCTAAAATCATGCCACTCGGGCCCTAATGACAAGTATTAAGCATAACAAGATTGCAGCAACAATAACTTCACAAACTTTATAGATAGACTAATCATAATGTATCATCCATCGGATCCCAACAAACACAACACCGATTACATCAGATGGATCTCAATCATGTAAGGCAGCTCATGAGATCATTGTATTGAAGTACATGGAGGAGAGAATACCAACTAGCTACTGCTAGAACCCGTAGTCCATGGGGGAACTACTCACGGAGCATGATGGAGGCGGTGGCGTCGATGGAGATGGCTTCCGGGGGCACTTCCCCGTCCCGGCAGGGTGCCCGAACAGAGAGTTCTGTCCCCCGAATTGGAGTTTCGCGATGGCGGCGGCGCCCCTGGAGTCTTTCTGGAGTTTCGTCAATTGGTACTGTGTTTTTAGGTCGAAAGGGGTTATATAGGCGAAGAGGCGGCTGATGTCTACTTCCCCCCTCCTTTTCCTGTAGACAGTGTTGGGCCTCCAAGAGCAGAGGTTTGTAGAACAGCAGCAAGTTTTCCCTTAAGTGGATCACCCAAGGTTTATCGAACTCAGGGAGGAAGAGGTCAAAGATATCCCTCTCATGCAACCCTGCAACCACAAAGCAAGAAGTCTCTTGTGTCCCCAACACACCTAATAGGTGCACTAGTTCGGCGAAGAGATAGTGAAACACAGGTGGTATGAATATATATGAGCAGTAGCAACGGTGCCAGAAAATAGCTTGCTGGCGTGTAGTTGATGGTGGTAGTATTGCAGCAGTAGTAACGCAGTAAAACAGTAAACAAGCAGCGATAGCAGTATTTAGGAACAAGGCCTAGGGATTAGACTTTCACTAGTGGACACTCTCAACATTGATCACATAACAGAATAGATAAATGCATACTCTACACTCTTGTTGGATGATGAACACATTGCGTAGGATTACACGAACCCTCAATGCCGGAGTTAACAAGCTCCACAATTCAATGTTCATATTTAAATAACCTTAGAGTGCATGAAAGACCAATATGACTAAACCAAGTACTAACATAGCATGCACACTGTCACCTTCATGCATATGTAGGAGGAATAGATCACATCAATACTGTCATAGCAATAGTTAACTTCGCAATCTACAAGAGATCATGATCATAGCATAAACCAAGTACTAACACGGATGCACACACTGTCACCATTACACCGTGCAGGAGGAATAAAACTACTTTAATAACATCACTAGAGTAGCACATAGATAAATTGTGATACAAAACACATTGCAATCATAAAGAGATATAAATAAGCACTTCACTATGCCATTCATAACAGTGAATAAGTATTCTGTGAAATATAGCCTAAGAGACCCACACGGTGCACACACTATCACCTTTACACACGTGGGACAAGGAGTCTCCGGAGATCACATAAGTAAAATTCACTTGACTAGCATAACGACATCTAGATTACAAGCATCATCATATGAATCTCAATCATGTAAGGCAGCTCATGAGATTATTGTATTGAAGTACATAGGAGAGAGATGAACCACATAGCTACCGGTACAGCCCCGAGCCTCGATGGAGAACTACTCCCTCCTCATGGGAGACAGCAGCGTTGATGAAGATGGCGGTGGTGTCGATGGAGAAGCCTTCCGGGGGCACTTCCCTGTTCCGGCAGCGTGCCGGAACAGAGACTCCTGTCCCCCAGATCTTGGCTTCGCGATGGCGGCGGCTCTGGAAGGTTTCTGTGGGTTTCGTCGAACGTATCAGGGTTTTCGCGACGGAGGCTTTAAATAGGCGAAGAGGCGGCGCCAGAGGGTCGAAGGGGTGCCCACACCATAGGGTGGCGCGGGCCCCCTGGCCGCGCCGACCTATGGTCTGGGGGCCCAGTGCCCCCTCTCTGGCGGCTCTCGGGTGTTCTGGATGCTTCCGGGCAAAATAGGAACATGGGCGTTGATTTCGTCTGATTCCGAGAATATTTCTTTACTAGGATTTCTGAAACCAAAAACAGCAGAAAACAGGAACTGGCACTTCGGCATCTTGTTAATAGGTTAGTTCCAGAAAATGCACGAATATGACATAAAGTGTGCATAAAACATGTAGATAACATCAATAATGTGGCATGGAACATAAGAAATTATCGATACGTCGGAGACGTATCAGCATCCCCAAGCTTAGTTCTGCTCGTCCCGAGCAGGTAAAACGATAACACGGATAATTTCTGGAGTGACATGCCATCATAACCTTGATCATACTATTTGTAAAGCATATGTAGCGAATGCAGCGATCAAAACAATGTATATGACATGAGTAAACAAGTGAATCATATAGCAAAGACTTTTCATGAATAGCACTTCAAGACAAGCATCAATAAGTCTTGCATCAGAGTTAACTCATAAAGCAATAATTCAAAGTAAAGGTATTGAAGCAACATAAAAGAAGATTAAGTTTCAGCGGTTGCTTTCAACTTGTAACATGTATATCTCATGGATAATTGTCAACATAGAGTAATATAACAAGTGCAATATGCAAATATGTAGGAATCAATGCACAGTTCACACAAGTGTTTGCTTCTTGAGGTAGAGAGAAATAGGTGAACTGACTCAACAATGAAAGTAAAAGAATGGTCCTCATAGAGGAAAAGCATCGATTGTTATATTTGTGCTAGAGCTTTGATTTTGAAAACATGAAACAATTTTGTCAACGGTAGTAATAAAGCATATGTATCATGTAAATTATATCTTACAAGTTGCAAGCCTCATGCATAGTGTACTAATAGTGCCCGCACCTTGTCCTAATTAGCTTGGACTACCGGATCATCACAATGCACATGTTTTAACCAAGTGTCACAAAGGGGTACCTCTATGCCGCCTGTACAAAGGTCTAAGGAGAAAGCTCGCATTGGATTTCTCGCTATTGATTATTCTCAACTTAGACATCCATACCGGGACAACATAGACAACAGATAATGGACTCCTCTTTTATGCATAAGCATGTAACAACAATTAATAATTTTCTCATATGAGATTGAGGATATTTGTCCAAAACTGAAACTTCCACCATGGATCATGGCTTTAGTTAGCGGCCCAATGTTCTTCTCTAACAATATGCATGCTTAACCATAAGGTGGTAGATCTCTCTTACTTCAGACAAGACGAACATGCATAGCAACTCACATGATATTCAACAAAGAATAGTTGATGGCGTCCCCAGAAACATGGTTATCGCACAACAAGCAACTTAATAAGAGATAAAGTGCATAAGTACATATTCAATACCACAATAGTTTTTAAGCTATTTGTCCCATGAGCTATATATTGCAAAGGTGAATGATGGAATTTTAAAGGTAGCACTCAAGCAATTTACTTTGGAATGGCGGAGAAATACCATGTAGTAGGTAGGTATGGTGGACACAAATGGCATAGTGGTTGGCTCAAGTATTTTGGATGCATGAGAAGTATTCGCTCTCGATACAAGGTTTAGGCTAGCAAGGTTTATTTGAAACAAACACAAGGATGAACCGGTGCAGCAAAACTCACATAAAAGACATATTGTAAACATTATAAGACTCTACACCGTCTTCCTTGTTGTTCAAACTCAATACTAGAAATTATCTAGACCTTAGAGAGACCAAATATGCAAACCAAATTTTAGCATGCTCTATGTATTTCTTCATTAACAGGTGCAAAGCGTATGATGCAAGAGCTTAAACATGAGCACAACAATTGCCAAGTATCACATTACCCAAGACATTTATAGCAATTACTACATGTATCATTTTCCAATTTCAACCATATAATAATTTAACGAAGAAGAAACTTCGCCATGAATATTATGAGTAAAGCCTAAGGACATACTTGTCCATATGCTACAGCGGAGCGTGTCTCTCTCCCACACAATGAATGCTAGGATCCATTTATTCAAACAAAAACAAAAATAAAAACAAACCGACGCTCCAAGCAAAGCACATAAGATGTGACCGAATAAAAATATAGTTTCAGGGGAGGAACCTGATAATGTTGTCGATGAAGAAGGGGATGCCTTGGGCATCCCCAAGCTTAGACGCTTGAGTCTTCTTGATATATGCAGGGGTGAACCACCGGGGCATCCCCAAGCTTAGACTTTTCACTCTTCTTGATCATAATATATCATCCTCCTCTCTTGACCCTTGAAAACTTCCTCCACACCAAACTCAAAGCAACTCATTAGAGGGTTAGTGCATAATCAAAAACTCACATGTTCAGAGGTGACACAATCATTCTTAACACTTCTGGACATTGCCCAAAGCTACTGGAAGTTAATGGAACAAAGAAATCCATCCCACATAGCAAAAGAGGCAATGCGAAATAAAAGGCAGAATCTGTCAAAACAGAACAGTCCGTAAAGACGAATTTTAAAATGGCACCAGACTTGCTCAGATGAAAATGCCCAAATTGAATGAAAGTTGCGTACATATCTGAGGATCACGCACGTAAATTGGAATATTTTTCTGAGCTACCTACAGAGAGGCAGGTCGGAATTCGTGACAGCAAAGAAATCTGTTACTGCGCAGAAATCCAAATCTAGTATCAACCTTGCTATCAAAGACTTTACTTGGCACAACAAAACACAAAACTAAGATAAGGAGAGGTTGCTACAGTAGTAAACAACTTCCAAGACACAAAATAAAAACAAAGTACTGTAGTAAAATAACACATGGGTTATCTCCCAAGAAGTTCTTTCTTTATAGCCATTAAGATGGGCTCAGTAGTTTTAATGATGCACTCATAAGAAATAGTAGTTGAAGCGAAAGAGAGCATCCAGAGGCAAATTCAAAACATATTTAAGTCTAACATGCTTCCTATGCATAGGAATCTTGTAAATAAACAAGTTCATGAAAAGCAAAGTAACAAGCATAGGAAGATAAAACAAGTATAGCTTCAAAAATTTCAGCACATAGAGAGGTGTTTTAGTAACATGAAAATTTCTACAACCATATTTTCCTCTCTCATAATAACTTTCAGTAGTGTCATGAGCAAACTCAACAATATAACTATCACATAAAGCATTCTTATCATGAGTCTCATGCATAAAATTATTACTACTCCCAACATAAGCATAGTTATTCTTATTAATTGTAGTAGGAGCAAATTCAACAAAGTAGCTATCATTATTATTCTCATCAAGTGTAGGAGGCATAGTATTATCATCATAAAAATTACTCTCCATAGTAGGCGGCACTAAAAGACCAATATCATTATAATCATCATAAATAGGAGGCAAAGTATCATCAAAGAAAATTTTCTCCTCAATGCTTGGGGGACTAAAAAGATCATGAAAACCAGCTTCCCCAAGCTTAGAACTTTCTATATTATTATCAACAATGGTGTTCAAAGCGTTCATACTAATATTACTACCAGCATGCAAATAAGATTCCATAGGTTTTTTAATTTTCGCATCAAACAATCCATGTTTTAAATCAGGAAATAGAATAAGAAGCTCATTCTTGTCCATTATGCCAAACTAGTGTAAACAAGAAACAAAAAGATGCAATTGCAGGATCTAAAGGAAATAGCTTCGAGTACTTACAACGGCGAAAATAGCTTAGTAGCCGAGATCCGGAGTGTGAGTACCTTTTACCTTTCCTCCCCGGCAACGGCGCCAGAAAATAGCTTGATGTCTACTTCCCCCCTCCTTTTCCTGTAGTCAGTGTTGGGCCTCCAAGAGCAGAGGTTTGTAGAACAGCAGCAAGTTTTCCCTTAAGTGGATCACCCAAGGTTTATCGAACTCAGGGAGGAAGAGGTCAAAGATATCCCTCTCATGCAACCCTGCAACCACAAAGCAAGAAGTCTCTTGTGTCCCCAACACACCTAATAGGTGCACTAGTTCGGCGAAGAGATAGTGAAACACAGTGGTATGAATATATTTGATCTGTAGCAAGGGTGCCTGAAACTAGCTTGCTGGCGTGTAGTTGATGGTGGTAGTATTGCAGCAGTAGTAACGCAGTAAAACAGTAAACAAGCAGCGATAGCAGTATTTAGGAACAAGGCCTAGGGATTAGACTTTCACTAGTGGACACTCTCAACATTGATCACATAACAGAATAGATAAATGCATACTCTACACTCTTGTTGGATGATGAACACATTGCGTAGGATTACACGAACCCTCAATGCCGGAGTTAACAAGCTCCACAATTCAATGTTCATATTTAAATAACCTTAGAGTGCATGAAAGACCAATACGACTAAACCAAGTACTAACATAGCATGCACACTGTCACCTTCATGCATATGTAGGAGGAATAGATCACATCAATACTGTCATAGCAATAGTTAACTTCGCAATCTACAAGAGATCATGATCATAGCATAAACCAAGTACTAACACGGATGCACACACTGTCACCATTACACCGTGCAGGAGGAATAAAACTACTTTAATAACATCACTAGAGTAGCACATAGATAAATTGTGATACAAAACACATTGCAATCATAAAGAGATATAAATAAGCACTTCACTATGCCATTCATAACAGTGAATAAGTATTCTGTGAAATATAGCCTAAGAGACCCACACGGTGCACACACTGTCACCTTTACACACGTGGGACAAGGAGTCTCCGGAGATCACATAAGTAAAATTCACTTGACTAGCATAACGACATCTAGATTACAAGCATCATCATATGAATCTCAATCATGTAAGGCAGCTCATGAGATTATTGTATTGAAGTACATAGGAGAGAGATGAACCACATAGCTACCGGTACAGCCCCGAGCCTCGATGGAGAACTACTCCCTCCTCATGGGAGACAGCAGCGTTGATGAAGATGGCGGTGGTGTCGATGGAGAAGCCTTCCGGGGGCACTTCCCCGTTCCGGCAGCGTGCCGGAACAGAGACTCCTGTCCCCCAGATCTTGGCTTCGCGATGGCGGCGGCTCTGGAAGGTTTCTATGGGTTTCGTCGAACGTATCAGGGTTTTCGCGACGGAGGCTTTAAATAGGTGAAGAGGCGGCGCCAGAGGGTCGAAGGGGTGCCCACACCATAGGGTGGCGCGGGCCCCCCTGGCCGCGCCGACCTATGGTCTGGGGGCCCAGTGCCCCCTCTCTGGCGGCTCTCGGGTGTTCTGGATGCTTCCGGGCAAAATAGGAACATGGGCGTTGATTTCGTCCGATTCCGAGAATATTTCGTTACTAGGATTTCTGAAACCAAAAACAGCAGAAAACAGGAACTGGCACTTCGGCATCTTGTTAATAGGTTAGTTCCAGAAAATGCACGAATATGACATAAAGTGTGCATAAAACATGTTGATAACATCAATAATGTGGCATGGAACATAAGAAATTATCGATACGTCGGAGACGTATCAGCGGTGCAGGAGGGCTGACAGGGTGGCCTCACCCTAGGCCGGCGCGGCCAGGGTCTGGCCCGCGCGGCCCTATGGTGTGGGGGCCCCCTGGCTCTCCTCCGACTCTTCTTCGGTGTTCTGGAGCCTTCCGGGAAAAATAGGAGGTTTGGCGTTGATTTCGTCCAATTCCGAGAATATTGCCCGAACAGCCTTTCTGGAACCAAAAACAGCAGAAAACAGGAACTAGCACTGTGGCATCTCGTTAATAGGTTAGTTCCGGAAAATGCATGAAATCATCATAAAGTGCAAGCAAAACATGTAAGTATTGTCATAAAACAAGCATGGAACGACAGAAATTATGGATACGTCGGGGACGTATCAATACCTTTTACCTTACCTCCCCGGCAACGGCGCCAGAAAATAGTTTGATGTCTACGCACGCTTCTATTCCTGTAGACAGTGTTGGGCCTCCAAGAGCAGAGGTTTGTAGAACAGCAGCAAGTTTCCCTTAAGTGAATCACCCAAGGTTTATCGAACTCAGGGAGGTAGAGGTCAGAGATATCCCTCTCAAACAACCCTGCAATTAAGATACAAGAAGTCTCTTGTGTCCCCAACAAACCTAATACACTTGTCAGATTTATAGGTGCACTAGTTCGGCGAAGAGATAGTGAAATACAAGTAATATGGATGATTATAAGTAGTAATTGCAATCTGAAATAAAAATGGCAGCAAGCGAACATGTAGCAGAACTTGTTGGAAACGGTGTTTCAATGCTTAGAAACAAGGCCTAGGGATCATACTTTCACTAGTGGACACTCTCAATAATGATCACATAATTGAATAAATAAATGCTACTCTCAAACACTCTCTTGTTGGATAACAAACACCATTCATTGTGTAGGGCTACAAAAGCACACCTCAAGCCGGAGTAAACAAGCAACGTCATAAAGGAATCACACACGATGCGCACACTGTCACCATCACACCGTGGAGAGCGACTCCGGAGTTCATATTAAAGTAACCTCTGAAGTGCATAATAGACAAGAGTAACATATATATATTCAACTAGATTACAAAGCTCATGATCACATAAAGATCACACCATGGGAGAGAGATGAACCACATAGCTACCGGTAGAGCCCTCAGCCTCGGGGGAGAACTACTCCCTCCTCATCATGGGAGTCAGCAGCGGCGATGAAGATGGCGATGGATTCGATGGAGATGGATTCCGGGGGCACTTCCCCGTCCCGCCGGCTTGCCGGAACAGAGACTTCTATCCCCGAACTTGGCTTCGCGATGGCGGCGGCTACGTAACTTTTCGTGGAATATGACTGATGTCTTAGGGTTTTCGCATCTAGGAGAATATATAGGCGGAAGGGCAGCGTCGGTGGAGTCCCGAGGGGCCCACCCCATATGGCGGCGCGGCCAGGGGTGGGGCCGCGCCCCCCTATGGTGTGGCTGCCTCGTGGCCCCTCTTCATCTCTCATTCGGACTTCTGGAACATTCCGTGGAAATAGGGCCGTGGGCTTTTGTTTCGTCCAATTCCGAGAATATTTCCTGTGTAGAATTTCTGAAACCAAAAACAGCAGAAAACAGGAACTGGCGCTTCGGTATCTTGTTAATAGGTTAGTCCCGGAAAATGCATAAAAATGATATAAAGTATGAGCAAAACATGTAGGTATTGTCATAAAACTAGCATGGAACATAAGAAATTATAGATACGTTGGAGACGTATCAGCGACAGAAGGAATATATAGGCGAAGGGGCAGAGTCGAGGGACGCCCGAGGGGCCCACCCCATAGGGTGGCGCGCCAGGAGGTGGGGCCGCGCCCCCCTATGGTGTGGCCGCCTCGTGGCTCCTCTTCGTCTCCTCTTCGGTGTTCTGGAAGACTCCGTGGAAAATAAGACCGTGGGCTTTCGTTTCGTCCAATTCCGAGAATATTCGTAAACTAACTTTTCTGAAATCAAAAACAGCAGAAAACAGGAACTGGCACTGCGGCATCTTGTTAATAGGTTAGTCTCGGAAAATGCATAAAAACATTATAAAGTATGACTAAAACATGTTGGTATTGTCATAAAACTAGCATGGAACATAAGAAATTATAGATACGTTGGAGACGTATCAGGGCGCTATAGGCGGAGTTGTTGTATCTAGTCTAGTTCTAATCTGCGGGTTGCGATGTCTAGGCGTGTCGCCTCTATGATTTATGTTTTCCGAATATGCGTCCCTAAGGGGTGCCCCTGCCTGGCTTTATATATCACCCAAACTAGGGTTTACAAGAGTTCTAATAGGATTTGTATTGGAGTCTTCTTTTCTTGTAGTCCAAGTTGAGGCGCGTGCAGGTCCAGCTCTTCGAGTCCTTGTGCTGGTCCATCTTGATAATCTGTATCGGGTATGACAATGTCTAGTACCCGAAGGGTTATGCCCACATCAGCGTCATCTTGAAGATCACATTATCTAGGTGCTTTCCCGGAGCAAGATTTTCACAACATCGTGGTTGACCATGGTGGTGTGATGAGTGAAGATTGCACACCGTTGGGGAACCCCAAGAGAAAGGTATGATGAGCACAGTTGCAAGTTTTCCCTCAGTAAGAAACTAAGGTTTAATCGATCAGTAGGAGAAAGGCGTGACTTCTAAAGGTGTTGCTAGCAGACTTGTGGCTGGGCGCACTACCGGCGTCAGCAACAACGTGGAACCTGCACATAACACAACCAAAATACTTTGCCCCAACTTACAGTGATGTTGTCAATCTCACTGGTTTTGCTCAAAACAAAAGATTGACCGTATAGTGTGGAAAAAGATGTTTGTTTGCAGTGGAATTAAAGAGAGCAGTGTTTGCAGTAAGTAAACAAAACATGATAATTGTATCAGTGTAAAAGAAAGGACCGGGGTCCACAGTTCATTAGACGTGTCTCTCCATAAAGATAAATAACATGTTGGGTGAACAAATTACAGCTGGGCAATTGACAGAATAAAGACCATACATGACAAGATGATTACTATGAGATTCGTTTGGGCATTACAACATAATACATAGACCGTAATCGAACTGCATCTATGACTAATAATCCACCTTTCGGTTATCATCTGAACCCCTTCCAGTATTAAGTTGCAATCAACAAATTACCGCATTAAGACATGTGTGTTAAGTAAACAATAGAATTATCCTTAGAGAAAACATTGTTGTTTTCTTCCTAGTAGCAACAACACATCTACAATCTTAGAAGTTATTGTCACTCTTCCATATTACTAGAGGCATGAACCCACTATCGAGCATAAATACTCCCTCTTGGAGTTACAAGCATTTACTTGGCCAAAGCATCTACTAGCAACAGAGAGCATGCAAGATCACAAATAACATATGAAAAAAATATAATCGACCTCAACATAGTATTCAGTATTCACCGGATCCCAGCAAACACAACATGTAGCATTACATAAAGATGATTTTGATCATGATAGGCAACTCACAAGATCTAAATGTGAAGCATAAATTGGAGAAGACAACCATCTAGCTACTGCTATGGACCTGTAGTCCAGAGATGAACTACTCACGCATCACTTCGGATGCGGGCATGGCGATGTAGAGGCCTCCGGTGATGATCTCCCTCTCCAGGAGGGTGCCGTGAAGAGGTTCAGAACCCTCCCGAGCTAGGGTCGGCGATGGTGGCCGTGACGGAACTTTTCATGGATGGAGGCTCGGGTATTTAGTTTTTTCCCGAGACCGTGAATAAATAGGCGGAAGAGCAAGGTCGGTGGACGCCTGGGGGTCCCACACCACCCCATGTTGCAGCCAGGTCCTGGGCCGCGCCATGGACTGGTGTGGCCGCCCTGTGGCGCCTTTTCGTCTCTCCTTTGGACTCCGCCTTCGTTACGGTAAAATAAGAACTTCACCTTTTGTTTCGTCCAATTCCGAGAATATTTCCTGTACAACTTTTTTGAAATACAAAACAACAGAAAACAGGGAACGGGCACTGTGGCATCTTGTCAATAGTTTAGTGCCAGAAAATGTATAAATGTGCAACGAAGTGTAAACAAAACATATATAAATTGATGTAAAATAAGCATGGAGCATCAAAAATTATAGATACATTTACAACGTATCATGGTGCGACATGCAATATACCGCATTGACGACAAAGAGTCTTGAAGGCATGACACAACAAGGAATTAATGGCAGATTGGTGATGATGGATGCGTGTAAGGTGATTGAGCCTTCTGGAGTCGTGACACCGTTGATGGCATGCCTGGCAAGACTAATGCTTTGATCCATGTCCTGAAGATGTGTTGGCGGAAGACGGCGGTGGCGGCTTCTAGAGCATGCACTTGTGATATATGTAAAATGTATTCATGAACTTTGAAGTTTATTATACGAAAATCCTTCTTAATTGCATGATATGTGAGGTTTCAAACATGTTTTAAATTGATTTCGGTGATTGTCCATAAAGTTTGTATTATTTTGGTATTTAATTCTAGGAGGCAAAATAAACTTTTGTTCATGTTTTTAACTTTCCAGAATGCATGTGGTTCGGAAAAAGGTTAAGATTAAAGAATACACTTTGAAAATTTTGGTACAAATCCAAGGAGCTAAAGTAGAACCCCAGGAATACAAGAACACAACATGCAAGGCCCATGGCATGCGTTAGGGCCTAGGACACGCCATACAAGGCTTCTAGAGCATCAAGCGTCACGTTGCCTCCTCCTTTTTACGACACTCTCCATCTCGCAGAAAAGCATGCACACTTTAGGACATAAACCATTCTATAGTTTCCTATACAACAAATGGACCATTCGAGAAAAATAGAGAATGGCGATTTTGTCAATTTTTACATGTTATAACGTCGACGCGATGCCGCAGTTTGATTCATATATTGTTGTAAATCATCACTAGATTTTTTGCCAGTTTCTACATGTGTTACATTGACTTGATGTTGTATTATGACGAAAAGGATATTTATGTTGTTGTTACCCCATTGTTGATACCCATGAGAGAGAGACTTGAATACCTCGATAGACTCATGGGTGGTTGAGGTGATTATGAGATTTTATGGGAATTTTTGGCATGCCTAAAAGGTGAAAAACATATTGCATGAGAAGACCGGTGGTGGCGGTGATGATGGCGATGATTGTGTAATTCACCATTGACAAGATATTAACTTGTCAATGCCTATGGATTGTAGGCTAGGGTTTAGTTGAAAGTAGAGGGCAAGTAGATCTCGAAGGTTTCAGCCGAAAAGTACTCGACGATTATGAAATCTAGGGTTTGCAGACAATGATTCGATTATTTCTTCGTTCCTCGACTCCCCCTTTATATAGGAGGTGGAGCCGAGGGATTCGTGCTATACAAGTTACATAGCCCGGGACGGTTTCTAACTCATCCCGCCAGATTACAAATAACACTTCCTATTACAACTCTTAACTTTCCTTAACATATCTTGGGCTCCCGAATCTTCTTATTCTTCGGGTAGTGGGCCTTCAGTAAACCCCGGGTACTATCTTCGGCAGGCCCATTTGGGATGCCTATGTCAGTAGCCCCCGAGATTTTGCTTGAATCGTAGAGTCAGGGAAAATCTCCACTGTTTATTTTTACTCAAAAAGCTTTAACTTTTCTATATTTCTTCACATAAAATTCTATATTGTACAGGGATACTGGTAATTGGGTCTAGTTCATCTGACGGATCAGGTACTAGTTAACTGCTCTAGTGGCAATCCGCAAAAACCTACTTCAAGATCACGTCCCTGGACATGATCTCGGGATACTGGTGTAAACTTCGACAGGTGCCGCTTAAGGTCTTACCATTCTGTCGAGTCCCAGTCAAATTTATCGGGTACCTAACGCGTCCGTTAGGATTTTTCTTCGTATCTGTTGATACGGATAAAAGTAGCAGAGCGCAGTCTTTGGCGATGCCACGCCCAGCAGAACGGATCTGGGGTCTTACCTTCGCAAATTTGCGGCATTCAGAAATTGATCGCAACTTTGGCGTTCTGAGAATATATTGTCGAGTGCTTTTCTGGCTGTTGGAATGGCACATTTTATCGAGTCAAATATGACTTATATTGCTCTCCCGATGGGAGTATATGTAGAGTTAATTATAACTCGAAATATACTCTCTTGCTTTTCTATCTTTTATTTTTGAACTTCATCGGGTACGCGAACAGCGTTCCCGATGGGAGTAGCCCCCGAGGCTACAGCCAAGAACTTGTGCTTGGTTGTAGGCTCAACATTTTAGTCCACCTTGTCACTATATTGTCATTATGTTCCAATATGGTATTCTTTTTATCTCTCGGGTGCGCGAACAGCGCTCCCGATGGGAGTAGCCCCCGAGGCTACAGCCAAGGACTTGTTCTTGGTTGTAGGCTCCCGCAATTTCTATACTGCCATACTCGAAATTTTACTTTTTGTCGAAGTAGCCCCCGAGCATTTGGGCAAAAACTTGTATTTGATCAAAGGCTCCCGAAGTATTCAAATAACTCCTCCTGTCGCCAATCTTCTTTTATTTTCTTGTCGGCATGCTTCCCTTAATCAAATTTACTTCATCTCTGTTTAATAGTCGTGATTTTTCTGCCCTGTGGGTCCATTGCTTTTACCACGTTGACATGTCGTGCAAGTGGGGGACACACGTCCTCCGCTTTTCCTGGCGCACGTACGGTAACGCTTATCTCAGTAAAAATACCTTTTTACCCTTTTATCTAGAAGATTTGTTGTCACCACACGCTTTCTTCATCCAACGGTGTATTGCTTCACCCGATTCTTATATAAACCTTTCTTCAACCTCCGTTTACTCCCTCGCTTGTGCCGCACATCTGTTCCTCTTCGCAAAAGCTTCCCCTGCGCCCAACTCTCTCTGATCTTCCGCACTCACGAACATTGCTTTGCCCATTGCCGTTGATGCCACCACGCACGCGACTCACACGCCACAGCACTCCAGAATCCAAGATGGCCGCCGAAGCTCTTGAGTGGGAGAGATCTAAAATCTCCAACCAGGACGTCAACATGCTGAAGAGGCTTGGCCTCATGAAGAAGGAAGACGCCATCCGCTTTCCCAGCGAAGAAAGCTACCCCAACCCTCCAATGGAGTACCGGGTTAGTTTCGTTGATCACCTAATCCGCGGCCTTTCGGCCCCAATTCACGATTTCCTCCGCGGCCTTCTTTTTGTTTACGGGATTCAACTGCACCAGTTGACCCCCAATTCCATCCTTCACATTTCCATTTTTATCACACTTTGCGAATGCTTCCTCGGAATCCCTCCTAATTGGATTCTGTGGAAACGCATTTTCTGCCTCCGCCGCAATGGCTCCCACAACGCCACCTATAACATAGGCGGCGTTGTTATCTGTGTCCGAACTGATGTCGATTATTTCGACGTCAAATTTCCTGATTCTGTCCAAGGATGGCGCAAAAGGTGGCTCTACATTCATGAAGAAAGCGCCAACTCTGTGGAACACAACATAATCCCTTTCGACGGAAGTGCCAAAATTCAGCGCCGCCATTCCTGGGACGCTGAAGCTTCCGAAGAAGAGAAAAAGGCGACAGAAACACTTATGTCTCGTATTCATCAGCTTCAAAATACTCGAGGCAAAGAACTATCCGGTGTTCAAATTACTGCCTACTTCCTTAGGATTAGAGTGCAGCCTCTTCAGGCTCGCAAAAATCCCCTTTGGACGTATTCTGGTGAAAACGACGCCAATAGAGTCTCCAGTGATCTTTCTGCAAAGGACTTGGAGAAATTGATTCGAAGAGTTTCTCGACTAGCCAAGAAGGATCCTATTCCTTCCTCTTGTCGAGTGGAACCATACAGTGCTACCAATCCTCTTCCCGAGGTATTTTGTCTTCTCGAGTTTCTGTCTTGTTCCGAACTTTCCTTGCATCTCACTGTATTGTTGTCTCGCTAATTTTCTTTTGTCGCTATTTTCTTGCAGAACCATCCTACTATGGCATCCCTTCCTCCTCTTCCTGAGGATGGAGAAGTCGAAGAACAGGCTATCGTTGCTGAAGACACTCAAGGTTCTTCTATTCCTGAAAGTGAAGTCGCAGGTTCTCACAAATCTGCGTCTTCCCATGAAAAAGAAGTTGAATCTGAAGCCAGTGAATCGACGCAATCCCTTCCTCCTGCTGTTTCCCCAAGGAACAAAAGGAAAAGGAATGATGCCGAGAATTCTGGCACTTCTAAGGCTGAAAAAGTTGTTCCTTCTCATCCGAAGGCAGCTTATGATCCTTATCTTGGATCCTTCGTCAGCTCGTAAGTCGTCTTTATTTCTTCCTATGCTTGTACTCGAAATATTTATCTTGTCTTGTTTTTTATGCTGCCGATTTTTTGATCAACAGTGATGACGAGGAAGAAGTACCAACTGTTGACGTAGCTCCTCGGACAAGCACGTCATATACTGTACTTGCCTCAGACACGCTAGTTGAAGGAGAAGAATCCTCACCTCCTCAACAAAACGTCGTCGCCACAACTCCGCCAGCAAGCCCCCTTGCTCCGTCACCAAAAAGGACAAGGGTTGAAACGATTGTTGAACCTGCCCCTCAATTGGGCAGGTCGTCGACTCTGCTCTTAGATGATGTAAGTTTGTCGACATCTATATTTCTTCTATTTTACGCCTTCCCTTTCTTTTCATGCCGATGTTTCATTTGCTGTATTAACAGCCCATGATCAAAGAGCTTCTCCGCATCGGATCCCAATTTATTGGGTACCGTGAATATGCTAGCAGAGCCGAAGGTAACAACTTTTATGCTTTTATACTTGCCACTTTTATACTTTTTGCTCCTATTGCTTGTCGCGATTTTTGATCTTTCTTCTCTCTCTTTTTTTTTTATATCTCGACAGAGAAATTTGCAGAGGCCAACAGACGTGCCGACGCACTTGCTCAAAAACTTGAGCAAAGTGAGGCGGCTCGTAAGAAAGCCGAACTTGTTGCTAACGAAGCCAAAGCCGAGGCCGATAAAGCCAAAGCAAAAGCTGCTAGTGTCGAGGAACTGCAGAAAAAACTTGAGGATACTGCATCTGCCTTAAACGAGCACAAAGCTGCACAAGCTTCTCGTGAACAAGGGATCCTCAAGCGCCTGAAATCACAAAGTCGACGCACTTTCAGTAATGTCATTGATCCCTTCTATTTTTATGAGAGCCGCTATTTCTTGTTGTTTGACCAATGCTTTGTTTTCTTGACAGACCAAACAAACCAAGATTTTGATTTGGCGAATCCTGTCGATGACCCTCTCCTTGACGCACTTTCCTATCTGGAGCTGCATGGGTCCGAAATTCGTGAAGGCGTGGCAAATGCTAATGCAGGATTGTCGACGTTGTTCCCCTACTTCTTCCCGAAGAAAGAGGAGCCCTCGACTTTCCTTAACCTTGCCAAGATGTTCAATTCCTCAGAAGACCTTGGACTGAAGATGCGCCAAGAAAATATGAAAATTGCCGTCGAAAGCACTGTTGCTTTGGTTGCTGACAGTCAACAAGCTGTTGATTGGACGAAAGTTGGCGACACCGAGCAGATAGAGCAATCAAAATGGAGGTCGCTGATTAAGGCAGCCAAGCCCAACACGAAGAAGATCTTGGCCTATCTCGGGATCAGACTAGCGTCGACTCCTAGCTCATCAAGGCCGGAGGTCTAGTTGCATGCCCCTTTATGTTTCTTTCTATGTTTCTTTTGCTCTTGACGCCAAAGTAGTCGTTTGGTGACTCGTACTTCCTTAGCTCCACTGTAATGCCTTTGTAATTATTTCGAGAGATTAATGAAAACTCTATCTTTGCTTGTTGTTTGATGTTGTCTTGTCTAAATTTCAGTTGATATTTGATAACTATACTCCGTCTTCCGCTCCTTCCAATATTTCGCCTTCTTCTTGTCGCTCGAGGAGAGCTTTTGCTGATTCTGCACCTGTCGAAGATACCTTGTCGCAAGAACTGGATGAACTTTGACAGCAACTTCAGTATGCGAAGAAGCAAACACTTGTGATGATGGAAAAGTCTCATAAGTCATCTGAAGCCGAAAAAATTGCACTTCAGCAAGCTTGCGAGGCCGTGGCTGCTAAGGAGGTTGCTGCTTCCGAGGCTGAAAAGGCGACTACTCGAGAAAATTTCATGCTCGAGTTAATGAATGAAGCCAGTGCAGATATGTCGGGTACGCTTGTTTCATCCTCCAATATCTTCCGTCTTCATGCTATGTTTCTTGACGTTTTCCTGCTTCATTACTTGAATAGGTTCCTTTGCTGATACTATTGCCGAAGAAGAGAGGGTAAACACTAGGACGAACTTCCTTGTTAACCTTTCTCTTGACCATGGTTCTCTGTTTTGGGCTACCCCAGAGAGGACTCGCCAGATTGTCAGATTTCAGGATCGCGTCTCTCAAACTCGCGACTTCCTTAACTTTTGTACCAAAACCCTGTTTATGGTTTACAACTCCATGTTTCCTCGGAACGTTCAGCCAAAAACTCTTCCCGAGTTAATGGAGAAATTCAAGGATGCCCACAGGATCCATGATTTTGTCAGAGCGCAACTTGTAGCTGGCGCCAGATTTGCTCTTATCATGCTTCAGATCTGCCACTCAAATCTTGACCTTACCCAAGTTGTCGCGAAAGTTCATCAGAAGGTAAAACGTCGAAGAGTTGGTGTTGACCGAATTAACACGAAGGTTTCGCCTGTAGCCGAAGAAATGATTGAAGACCTTCTTCGGATGGACGCCGATTTTTTTGCCGATGGTCATTATGCTGATTTTCTTGGCGCTGCTCCTGAAGAAAACAGAGTTACCCTTGATGACATATTGAATCAAGACTAGCTATTTTCCCCTTGTAGATAATTCTTCTTTGTGACCCATGACTATGATTATATTGTGAAGCAAGCATTATATTTCTATGTTTGTCTAGCCCCCGAGTGTTTTGGCGACTCTTTACTGTTTTGTATATTGCGAGGTTTTGAACCAAGGCATTTATGTATTTATGGCGAATATGAGCCCCCGAGCTTCTTTATTGAGTACTATTTTGTATTTTTATTGACTCACGAGGTATTTTAATACCAAGGCAAGGCTTTTCTTTTTCGATGAACTATATTGAAATTCTTCGGAGCAGAGACTTTAAGCATGTCGATAAAGAAAAGGTTATATTGACACTATCTTTATTATATTGCAGCACTGCGAGCCCGCCTCATTAAAAACCTTTCCCGGCCCCACTCGGTGCCCCGAAAAAGGAAAAGAGTGCGTCTGAAAACTCGCGGGCGTTTCAGTACATTGAAGTTTTACAAGGACTATATTTCAACTCTAGGCGTAGAACCGCCTGAGTTGCGCCACGTTCCAGGGGTTTGGCTCCTCCACCCCTGTCTTCTTGTCCTTTATCCTGTATGCTCCTCCTCCGATTACTTCCGTGACAATGTAGGGGCCAAGCCATGGTGACTCGAGTTTTTCATGACTTTTTTGCGTGAGCCGAAGAACTAGGTCTCCCACCTGAAAAGATCTTGGCCGCAAACGTCGACTGTGGTAATTCTTCAAGTCCTGTTGGTATTTGGTTACCCGAGACAAGATTTCATCTCGAGCTTCATCAAGTGCGTCGACATCATCTTCTAGCGCTTTTCTCGACACTTCTTCGTCATATTCGACGACGCGTGGAGAGTTGTGCTCTATCTCGATTGGTATCGCTTCTGCTCCATGAACCAAGAAAAATGGAGTTTCCTGTGTTGCTGTGTTTGGTGTTGTTCGGATGCTCCACAATACACTTGGTAGTTCTTCTGGCCAGGTATGTCGAGCTTTTTCCAGTGGTCCTAACAAGCGTTTCTTGATGCCATTGCAGATGATGCCATTGGGTTTCTCGACTTGCCCATTGGTTTGAGGATGTGCAACTGACACAAAGTGCAACTTGATACCCACTTCTTCGCAATAATCTTTGAATTCGTGGGATGTGAAGTTACTGCCGTTGTCTGTGACGATGCTGTGGGGCACTCCAAATCTGAAGACGAGGCCTTTTATGAATTTTACTGCGGATGCTCCGTCTGGTGAATTTATCGGCTTTGCTTCTATCCACTTTGTAAATTTGTCGACAGCTACTAGCATATACTCCTTTCCTCCTGGCCATGATTTGTGTAGCTTGCCCACCATATCAAGTCCCCATTGGGCAAAGGGCCATGACAATGGTATTGGTGCTAGCTCTGCTGCTGGAGAGTGAGGTTTTGCGGCAAACCTTTGACACGCGTCGCAAGTTCTTACTATGTCCTTGGCGTCCTCGATTGCTGTCAACCAGTAGAATCCTGCCCGAAAAACCTTGGCTGCAATAGCTCGACTACTTGCGTGGTGGCCACATATTCCTTCGTGTACGTCCTTCAGAATTATTCTTCCTTCTTCGGGTGTGACACATCTTTGCAGGACGCCTGAAATACTCCGCTTGTACAATTCCCCTTTGACTACCGTGAAAGCTTTGGAGCGTCGAATTACTCGCCTTGCCTCAACTGGATCATCGGGTATTTCTTTCCTGAGGATGTACGATATGTACGTCTGCATCCATGGTATCTGTATCACCATGACCAGGTCCTGATCTTCTTCTTCTTCCTCTTGCTTTTCCTTGGTAACCCCCGAGGGTTTTTTCTCCTTCTTTTTTGATTTTGTCGATTTGGTGGATCTCTCTGTTATCTCTTCCCAGAATACACCTGGCGGGACTGCAAGGCATTGCGACCCGATGTTTGCAAGAACGTCGGCTTCGTCGTTGCTCAATCTACTAATATGATTTACTTCGCATCCATCGAACAACTTCTCGAGCTCGTTGTACACCTCCTTGTATGCCATCATGCTATCATTGACTGCGTCACATTGGTTCATAACTTGCTGAGCCACCAATTGTGAGTCACCAAAGATTTTTAGTCGAGTTGCACCGCAGGCTTTCGCCATCTTCATCCCGTGTATGAGAGCCTCATATTCTGCTTCATTGTTAGATGCGTTAGGGAACGTCATCCGAAGGATGTACTTCAACTTGTCGCCTTCAGGTGATATGAGTACTACTCCTGCGCCCCTTCTAGTCTTTTGGACCCATCAAAGTTCATGGTCCAGGTTCTCGACAAGTCTGGAGGTCCTGTGTTTTGCAACTCCATCCACTCTGCGATGAAGTCTGGCAAAACTTGTGACTTGATTGCTTTTCTTTTTTCATACGTGATGTCCCGAGGGGAGAGTTCTATTCCCCAAAGGGAGACACGACCCGTAGCTTCTGGATTGTTTAGTATATTTGATAAGGGAGCTTCATTGACCACTATGATCGGGTGTGCCGAAAAATAGTGGCGCAATTTTCGTGATGTTGTTAACACTCCGTATGCTAGCTTTTGGTACTGAGGGTACCTTTGTTTTGAGGGCGACAAAACTTTGCTCACGAAGTATACTGGCCTCTGCACTCCATGGATTTTCCCTTCTTCTTCTCTTTCAACAACTAACACCGTGCTAACCACTTGGGGTGTGGCTGCAATATACAGCAGGAGAGGTTCCTTTTCCTTTGGCGCCACCAAAATTGGTGGTGTCGAAATTGTGCGCTTCAAATCCTCGAAAGCTCTGTCGGCCTCTTCGTTCCATTGGAATTTATCTCCTTGCTTTATCAGAGCGTAAAATGGTAACGCTTTTTCTCCCAGTCTGGCGACGAATCTGCTCAAAGCTGCGACTCGCCCAGTTAGCTGCTGTATTTCTTTCAACTTTGTTGGCTTCCTCATTGTTACTATAGCTTGTATTTTGTCGGGATTTGCTTCAATCCCTCTTGCTGAAACTAGGAACCCCAGAAGTTCTCCTGCTGGGACGCCAAAAGAACACTTCGTCGGGTTCAACTTCAGGCAGAATTTGTCGAGGTTGTCAAAAGTTTCTTTGAGGTCCTCGATCAGCGTTGCCCCCTTTTTTGACGTTATGACGACATCATCGATGTATACTTGTACGTTTTTCCCGATCTGTGTCGCTAAACACTTCTGCATCATCCTCTGATATGTTGCTCCTGCATTTTTTAGACCAAAGGGCATTGTCTTGTAGCAGAACACGTCGTAAGGTGTAATAAACGCTGTTTTGGCTTCATCATCTTCTTTTAATCTGATCTGGTTATAACCAGAGTATGCATCCAAAAAGGAAAGACGTTCACAGCCTGCCGTGGAGTCGATAATTTGATCGATCCTTGGGAGGGGGAAGTGATCCTTAGGACAATGTTTATTGAGACACGTAAAGTCGACGCACATGCGAAGGACTGTTGTGTGTTTTTTCGGCACCATCACTGGTTTAGCTACCCATGTGGCTTCTGTAGATATCTCTTTGATAAAATCAGCCTCCTCAAGTCGATTTATTTCTGATAGCATGGCTTTGCGGTTTGGTTCCGAAAAACGCCGCAAAGGTTGTTTGATTGGTCTCGCTACTGGATCCAAGTTTAGGTGGTGCTCGGCAAGTTCCCTGGGTACTCCTGGCATGTCAGCTGGACACCATGCGAAGATTTTCCAGTTCTCACGGAGGAACTTGACGAGCGCACTTTCCTATGCGATATCCATGTTGTTTGCGATATCTGTCGTCTTTTTTGGGTCTGTCGGGTGAATCTGCACCTCTTTTGAATTTTTCTCGGTGTTGAAAGTTGATTCTTTGTTTGGCCTTCCAACGTCTGGCAGTACGTCGTAATCAGTCATGCTTTTTGACGCCAAGTACTCAGCTTGCATCCCGAAAGTTTCTGACAGCCGGTGAAAGTCTTTATCGCACTTATCGGCTAAGGCAAAGCTTCCTTTGACTGTGATTGGTCCCTTTGGTCCAGGCAACCTCCACAGTAGGTATGTATAGTGTGGTACCGCCATAAACCTAGCATATGCTGGTCGTCCCAACAGAGCGTGGTATTGCGACGGGAAATCCACGACTTCAAATTCGAGCCTCTCGATTCTATAATTTTCTCGGGTCCCAAACTGAACGTCAAGATTGATCTTTCCCAATGGATAACTTGGTTTCTCCGGTGTGATGCCGTGGAACCTTGTGTCTGTTGGTTTCAAGTTTGCTAAGGATATGTTCATCTTCCTCAATGTATCTGCATACATAAGGTTTAGGCTGCTGCCGCCGTCTATGAACACTCGAGAGACATCAAATCCCGCGATAACTGCTGGCAGAATAAGTGCTGACTGCCCTGGTCGAGGAACTTGCTGCGGATGATCTGCTATGGTGAAGCCAATATCTTGTCCTGACCAATTAAGATACTCAACTGTTGGCGGAGGCATTTTTTCTGCCATAAACACCTGTCGTGAGATTACTTTCTGAGCTCTATTGGACGGCCTTCCCTTCTGAATCATCGACACCGCTCCGTTGGAGTTGGGATCAACATAAGGTGGTGGTGTAGGTGCTGCCGCTATTCTCAGCTGATGCCGATTGTCGTCTGTAATCGCGGGAGGAGGCGGCAAGTGAATCTCGCTTCTGGGTTCCCGAGGATTTCTCTGTGTTGCTCGCGCGTTAGCGTTTTCTGCATACCTTAACATTGCCTGGAAATTACGACAATCTTTCTGTAGGTGTCCTGACTGTCTTTTCCCGTTACTGTCGAGGAAAAAATGCATCTGGCACGGTCCGTTCATCATTTCTTCGGGGGATACGAAAGGTCTCGGGAACCTGGGCCCGCTATTTTGTCTGTTGTTGCGAGAATCGTCCCTGTTGTCGCCTCGCTGCTCACTGCTTCTCTGATAATCATCTCTGTTGTTTCCTCCTGTATTTGTCCGAAAACCTGCCGAAATTTGTCCTGGAGCGTCATAATTCTGGTACTGCCGAGGAAATCGTCGCCTCGGTTGATAGTTTCGACCACGGTCCTCCTCTGGCGACCTGTGTCGTTTGTTGTGGACAGCGTCTTCTCCATCTGCCCATTTGTTTGCTATCTCCATTAATGCGGATACTGTCTTTGGATTGGTCCTTCCCAAGTCCTCGACAAAATCTCCACGCCTGACTCCTGCGACAAACGCATCTATAGCTCTCTCGTCAGATATATTTTCTGCCGAGTTTTTGATGATATTCCACCTTTGGATGTACTTTCTCATTGGCTCATCTGGCTTTTGCCGACATGCTCTCAACTCCTCTAACGACGCAGGTTTTTTGCACGTGGATCTGAAGTTCTTGACGAACACATCCTCGAAACTTTCCCAGCTGTCGATGGATCCTGGAGTGAGTTTCTTTATCCAAGATCGTGCGGCTCCACTCAAATGCACCTGGATGCTTTGCATAGCTGTTGCCCTGGTTCCTCCTGTGAGCTTCACAGTCTCCAGATAGTCGACTAGCCAATCCTCTGGATCTTGAAGGCCGTAGAATTTTTTGAAATTATCGGGTAACTTGAATCCTGAGGGGACTCGAGTTTTTCGGACTCTCCTCGTGAAGCATGGTAAGCCGCACATATCTTCGTCGTTAAGCTCTGGAGATTGCCGGTGATCCCTTCTGCTTTGCCGCGCTCTGTCGACCCTTGCTTGTGCTGCTGTGTCTCTTGCTCCACTTGGTCCTTCGAGTCTTTGCAGCTGTTGCTGCTGCAGGTCGTGGACTATTTTGCCTTGCCGCTCCTTCGGGAGGCGTTGATACAAACGCTGTCCCCATAGCTCCAACTCCTGCTACCGCCATATTGTACAATGTTTCCCTTGGATCACCTGGAGGTGGTTTAGATGCAAGGATAAAAGCATGTGTCGCCATATACCCAGCTTCTGGTGTCTTAGGGATGATGTTTCCTCTTGTATCTATCGACATGAAGAACATGTCGAGGTTTTGGACCAAGTGTTCTCTTTCTGCTTCGGGTATGTGTTGCAGCCTTGATCTTGCTCTATTCCGCGCCTCCCTGTGGCTATCACCCGAAGTTCTAGATTGCCGACTTAGATCTGCCCTTCTCCTGCTGGATGCAGAAGCTGCCTCCTTTCTCCTGTTCAACTCAGCTGTCTGTTTTTCCAATTCCCTGGCAGCTCGTGCGAGCCTATATTGATATGCTTGTAATTCTTCTGGTGTGGCCATGGTAGCCATTGGTTCTGTACCGTTCATAGCTCTCGTGGCTCTGTCCCACGCTGCTTGTGAAAGTTGAACTCTATCTCGCGGCTCTGGCCCAACGTATTTGTTGCCCAGGCCTTGTCGCAGATTGGAGGGATCGACGTATGGATTTCCCAGATCGTCGAAAGCCTCAGATGTTTCCTCTTGATCTTCAATGGCATAAATCTGATGATACTTTGTACTCAGATCTATGTTGGGTTTGGTGACATCATCGTTGAGATTGATGAAGACTTTGCCCACTGCGATAGATTTGTCGATGAAGTCATAACTGTCGACATCGCTTGAGCCATCGCTTATATATGAGTCCGCAGATGACTCAAACGACATGTCGTTGAAGATCTTGGCGAGTTTCTCTCTAGCTCTGGTGCTGACGTAGCGTGTCGCCGAAGTTTCTTCTTCTCCTGACTCGGTTGACGATGCACAACTTGAAAAATCGAAATCGACCTCCGACGATCCCGATGAAATCGGAACCTCGACACGATACGATCCTTCCTTCTCGACGCGAAAGTGAAACCTTCCGAACGTCATCTCCATGGGCTCCACCAGATACGCATATGCATCCAAACGGGAGGGTGGGTGAGGAACAAAATCGACAAGACCAGCAGCGATCTGTTTACCTCGATCCATTGTGTTGCTTGCAGTTGACGATGTCGAAGATCTTGAACGTGCCATCGAGATCAGATCCTTACGCCTCTAATCCCCACAGACGGCGCCAATTGACAAGGTATTAACTTGTCAATGCCTATGGATTGTAGGCTAGGGTTTAGTTGAAAGTAGAGGGCAAGTAGATCTCGAAGGTTTCAGCCGAAAAGTACTCGACGATTATGAAATCTAGGGTTTGCAGACAATGATTCGATTATTTCTTCGTTCCTCGACTCCCCCTTTATATAGGAGGTGGAGCCGAGGGATTCGTGCTATACAAGTTACATAGCCCGGGACGGTTTCTAACTCATCCCGCCAGATTACAAATAACACTTCCTATTACAACTCTTAACTTTCCTTAACATATCTTGGGCTCCCGAATCTTCTTATTCTTCGGGTAGTGGGCCTTCAGTAAACCCCGGGTACTATCTTCGGCAGGCCCATTTGGGATGCCTATGTCAACCATCAAGCAACGTGGGTTAGAGACTGATACGTCTCCGACGTATCGATAATTTCTTATGTTCCATGCCACATTATTGATGATATCTACATGTTTTATACACATTATATGTCGTATTTATGCATTTTCCGGCACTAACCTATTAACGAGATGCCGAAGAGCCAGTTGCTGTTTTCTGCTGTTTTTGGTTTCAGAAATCCTAGTAAAGAAATATTCTCGGAATTGGACGAAATCAACGCCCAAGGTCCTATTTTTGCACGAAGCTTCCAGAAGACCGAAGGGGAAAGGAAGTGGGGCCACGAGGCGCCGCCACAACAGGGCGGCGCGGCCCAGCCCTAGGCCGCGCGGCCCTAGCGTGTGGGGCCCTCGTGTGGCCCCCCGTGTTGCCCTTCCGCCTACTTAAAGCCTTCATCGCGAAACCCCCAGTACCGAGAGCCACGATACGGAAAACCTTACTGAGACGCCACCGCCGCCAATCCCATCTCGGGGGATTCTGGAGATCACCTCCGGCACCCTGCCGGAGAGGGGAATCATCTCCCGGAGGACTCTTCACCGCCATGGTCGCCTCCGGAGTGATGAGTGAGTAGTTCACCCCTGGACTATGGGTCCATAGCAGTAGCTAGATGGTCGTCTTCTCCTTATGTGCTTCATTGTTGGATCTTGTGAGCTGCCTAACATGATCAAGATCATCCATCTGTAATGCTATATGTTGTGTTTGTCGGGATCCGATGGATAAAGAATACTATGTTATGTTAATTATCAATCTATTACCTATGTGTTGTTTATGATCTTGCATGCTCTCGGTTATTAGTAGAGGCTCTGGCCAAGTTTTTACTCTTAACTCCAAGAGGGAGTATTTATGCTCGATAGTGGGTTCATGCCTCCATTAAATCTGGGACAGTGACAGAAAGTTCTAAGGTTGTGGATGTGCTGTTGCCACTAGGGATAAAACATTGATGCTATGTCCGAGGATGTAGTTGTTGATTACATTACGCACCATACTTAATGCAATTGTCTGTTGTTTGCAACTTAATACCGGAAGGGGTTCGGATGATAACCTGAAGGTGGACTTTTTAGGCATAGATGCATGCTGGATAGCGGTCTATGTACTTTGTCGTAATGCCCAATTAAATCTCACAATACTTATCATATCATGTATGTGCATTGTCATGCCCTCTCTATTTGTCAATTGCCCGACTGTAATTTGTTCACCCAACATGCTATTTATCTTACGGGAGAGACACCTCTAGTGAACTGTGGACCCCGGTCCTATTCTTTACATCGCATACAATCTACTGCAATTGTTCTTTACTGTTTTCTGCAAACAATCATCTTCCACACAATACGGTTAATCCTTTGTTACAGCAAGCCAGTGAGATTGACAACCTCACTGTTTCGTTGGGGCAAAGTACTTTGGTTGTGTTGTGCAGGTTCCACGTTGGCGCCGGAATCACTGGTGTTGCGCCGCACTACATCCCTCCGCCATCAACCTTCAACGTGCTTCTTGGCTCCTCCTGGTTCGATAAACCTTGGTTTCTTTCTGAGGGAAAACTTACTGCTGTGCACATCACACTTTCCTCTTGGGGTTCCCAACGGACGTGTGTTTCACGCGCATCAAGACTGTTTTCTGGCGCCGTTGCCGGGGAGATCAAGACACGCTGCAAGGGGAGTCTCCACAATCCAATCTCTTTACTTTGTTTTTGTCTTGCTTTATTTTATTTACTACTTTGTTTGCTGCACTTAAACAAAACACAAAAAATTAGTTGCTAGCTTTACTTTATTTACTGTCTTGCACTCTATATCAAAAACACAAAAAAATTAGTTACTTGCATTTACTTTATCTAGTTTGCTTTATTTACTACTGCTAAAATTAATACCCCTGAAAATACTAAGTTGTGTGACTTCACAAACACAAATAATAATGATTTCCTATGCACACCTATTGCTCCACCTGCTACTACAGCAGAATTCTTTGAAATTAAACCTGCTTTACTTAATCTTGTTATGAGAGAGCAATTTTCTAGTGTTAGTTCTGATGATGCTGCTGCCCATCTTAATAATATTGTTGAACTATGTGAAATGCAAAAGTATAAGGATGTAGATGGTGATATTATAAAATTGAAATCGTTTCCTTTCTCATTAAGAGGAAGAGCTAAAGATTGGTTGCTATCTTTGCCTAAGAATAGTATTGATTCATGGACTAAATGTAAGGATGCTTTTATTGGTAGATATTATCCTCCTGCTAAAATTATATCTTTGAGAAGTAGCATAATGAATTTTAAGCAATTAGATAATGAACATGTTGCTCAAGCATGGGAGAGAATGAAATCTTTGGTAAAGAATTGCCCAACCCATGGACTGACTACTTGGATGATCATCCAAACCTTCTATGCAGGACTAAATTTTTCTTCGCGGAACCTATTGGATTCAGCTGCTGGAGGTACCTTTATGTCCATCACTTTGGGGGCGGCTACAAAGCTTCTTGATAATATGATGATAAATTACTCTGAATGGCACACGGAAAGAGCTCCACAAGGTAAGAAGGTAAATTCTGTCGAAGAAACCTCTTCCTTGAGTGATAAGATTGATGTGATTATGTCTATGCTTGTGAATGGTAGATCTAATGTTGATCCTAATAATGTTTCTTTAGCTTCATTGGTTGCTCAAGAAGAAAATGTTGATGTGAATTTCATTAAAAATAATAATTTCAACAACAATGCTTATAGGAACAATTCTGGTAATAACTATAGGCCATATCCTTCTGCTAATGGTAACGGTTATGGTAATTCTTATGGGAATTCTTACAACAATAATAGGAGTTTACCCCTGGTCTTGAAGCCATGCTTAAAGAATTTATTAGTACACAAACTGCTTTTAACAAATCTGTTGAGGAAAAGCTTGATAAAATTGATATTCTTGCTTCTAAGGTTGATTGACTTGCCTCTGATGTTGATCTTTTAAAATCGAAAGTTATGCCTAATAAGGATATTGAAAATAAAATTGTTACTACAGCAAATACCATCCAAGTTAGAATTAATGAGAATATAAGATTAATGGCTGAATTGCGTGCTAGGTGGGATAGAGAAGAAAATGAAAAACTAGCTAAAGAGAATAATGTAGCTAAAGTTTGGACTATTACCACCACTAGTAATGATGATGATTCACATGTTGCTACACCTCCTACTATCAATGGTAAAATAATTGGTGTTGGCAATGTTTCTACTCCTAGTGCAAAGCGTACAAAACTGCCTGAAATTGCTAAAACTGCTGAAACTGCTTGTGATAAAACTGCTGAATTTTTTTCCAACATTGGGGATGATGATCCCATTGCTGTAGCTCATAATGATTTAGATTTTGATGATTGTCACATCTCTGAAGTTATAAAGTTCTTACAAAAACTTGCTAAAAGTCCCAATGCTAGTGCTATAAATTTGGCCTTTACAAAACATATTACAAATGCTCTCATAAAAGCTAGAGAAGAGAAACTAAAACTTGAAACCTCTATTCCTAGGAAGTTAGAAGATGGTTGGGAGCCTATCATTAAGATGAGGGTCAATGATTTTGATTGTAATGCTTTATGTGATCTTGGTGCAAGTATTTCTGTTATGCCTAAGAAAGTCTATGATATGCTTGACTTGCCACCATTGAAAAATTGCTATTTGGATGTTAATCTTGCTGATAATGCTAAAAAAAAACCTTTGGGGAGAGTTGATAATGTTCGCATTATGGTTAACAATAACCTTGTCCCCATTGATTTTGTTGTCTTGGATATTGAATGCAATGCATCTTGTCCCATTATATTGGGAAGACCTTTTCTTCGAACAGTTGGTGCTACTATTGATATGAAGGAAGGTAATATTAAATATCAATTTCCTCTCAAGAAAGGTATGGAACACTTCCCTAGAAAAAGAATGAAGTTACCTTATGATTCTATTATTAGAACAAATTATGATGTTGATGCTTCATCTCTTGATAACACTTGATATACACTTTCTGCGCCTAGCTGAAAGGCGTTAAAGAAAAGCGCTTATGGGAGACAACCCATGTTTTTACTACAATACTTTGTTTTATATTTGAGTCTTGGAAGTTGTTTACTACTGTAGCAACCTCTCCTTATCATGTTTTTGTGCCAAGTAAAGTCTCTATGGTAAAGTTGATGCTAGATTTGGATTGCTGCACAGAAACAGCATTGCTGTCTGTCACGAATTCGCGCAGAAGTCTCTGTAAAAAAATCAAAAAAATCTGCAAATTTACGTGTGTGATCCTCAGATATGTACGCAACTTTCATTAGTTTTGAGTTTTTCCGTTTGAGCAAGTTAAGTGCCCCTTCCAGGTTCATCTTTACGGACTGTTCTGTTTTTGACAGATTCTGCCTTTTATTTCACATTGCCTCTTTTGCTATGTTGGATGAATTTCTTTGATCCATTAATGTCCAGTAGCTTTGTGCAATGTCCAGAAGTATTAATAATGATTGTGTCACCTCTGAACATGTGAATTTTTGATTATTCACTAACCCTCTAATGAGTTTGCTTGAAGTTTGGTGTGAAGGAAGTTTTCAAGGGTCAAGAGAGGAGTATGATATACTAAGATCAAGAGGAGTGAAAGATCTAAGCTTGGGGATGCCCCGGTGGTTCACCCCTGCATATTTTAAGAAGACTCAAGTGTCTAAGCTTGGGGATGCCCAAGGCATCCCCTTCTTCATCGACAACATCATCAGGTTCCTCCCCTGAAACTATATTTTTATTCACTCACATCTTATGTGCTTTGCTTGGAGCGTCTGTTTGTTTTCGTTTTTGTTTTTGTTTGAATAAAATGGATCCTAGCATTCATTGTGTGGGAGAGAGACACGCTCCGCTGTTGCATATGGACAAATATGTCCTTAGGCTTTACTCATAGTATTCATGGCGAAGGTTGAATCTTCTTCGTTAAATTGTTATATGGTTGGAATCGGGAAATGCTACATGTAGTAATTCTAAAATGTCTTGGATAATTTGATACTTGGCAATTGTTGTGCTCATGTTTAAGCTCTTGCATCATATACTTTGCACCCATTAATGAAGAAACACCTAGAGCTTGCTAAATTTGGTTTGCATATTTGGTCTCTCTAAAGTCTAGATAATTTGTAGTATTGAGTTTTGAACAACAAGGAAGACGGTGTAGAGTCTTATAATGTTTACAATATGTCTTTTATGTGAGTTTTGCTGCACCGGTTCATCCTTGTGTTTGTTTCAAATAACCTTGCTAGCCTAAACCTTGTATCGAGAGGGAATACTTCTCATGCATCCAAAATCCTTGAGCCAACCACTATGCCATTTGTGTCCACCATACCTACCTACTACATGGTATTTCTCCGCCATTCCAAAGTAAATTGCTTGAGTGCTCCCTTTAAATTTCCATCATTCGCCTTGCAATATATAGCTCATGGGACAAAATAGCCTTAAAAACTATCGTGGTATTGAATATGTACTTATGCACTTTATCTCTTATTAAGTTGCTTGTTGTGCGATAACCATGTTTCTGGGGACGCCATCAACTCTTTGTTGAATATCATGTGAGTTGCTATGCATGTCCGTCTTGTCTGAAGTAAGGGAGATCTACCACTTAATGGTTAGAGCATGCATATTGTTAGAGAAGAACATTGGGCCGCTAACTAAAGCCATGAATCATGGTGGAAGTTTCAGTTTTGGACATATATCCTCAATCTCATATGAGAACACTAATTGTTGCCACATGCTTATGCATTAAAGAGGAGTCCATTATCTGTTGTCCATGTTGTCCCGGTATGGATGTCTAAGTTGAGAATAATCAAAAGCGAGAAATCCAAAATGCGAGCTTTCTCCTTAGACCTTTGTACAGGCGGCATGGAGGTACCCCTTTGTGACACTTGGTTAAAACATGTGTATTGCGATGATCCGGTAGTCCAACCTAATTAGGACAAGGTGCGGGCACTATTAGTATACTATGCATGAGGCTTGCAACTTGTAAGATATAATTTACATAACTCATATGCTTTATTACTACCGTTGACAAAATTGTTTCATGTTTTCAAAATAAAAGCTCTAGCACAAATATAGCAATCGATGCTTTCCTCTTTGAAGGACCTTTCTTTTACTTTTATGTTGAGTCATTTCACCTATTTCTCTCCACCTCAAGAAGCAAACACTTGTGTGAACTGTGCATTGATTCCTACATACTTGCATATTGCACTTGTTATATTACTTTACATTGACACTATCCATGAGATATACATGTTATAGGTTGAAAGCAACCGCTGAAACTTAATCTTCCTTTGTGTGTTGCTTCAATACCTTTACTTTGATTTATTGCTTTATGAGTTAACTCTTATGCAAGACTTATTGATGCTTGTCTTGAAGTACTATTCATGAAAAGTCTTTGCTTTATGATTCATTTGTTTACTCATGTCATTACCATTGTTTTGATCGCTGCATTCATTACATATGCTTACAATAGTATGATCAAGGTTATGATGGCATGTCACTCTAGAAATTATCTTTGTTATCGTTTACCTGCTCGGGACGAGCAGGAACTAAGCTTGGGGATGCTGATACGTCTCCGACGTATCGATAATTTCTTATGTTCCATGCCACATTATTGATGATATCTACATGTTTTATACACATTATATGTCGTATTTATGCATTTTCCGGCACTAACCTATTAACGAGATGCCGAAGAGCCGATTCTTTGTTTCTGCTGTTTTTGGTTTCAGAAATCCTAGTAAAGAAATATTCTCGGAATTGGACGAAATCAACGCCCAGGGTCCTATTTTTGCACGAAGCTTCCAGAAGACCGAAGGGGAAAGGAAGTGGGGCCACGAGGCGCCGCCACAACAGGGCGGCGCGGCCCAGCCCTAGGCCGCGCGGCCCTGGCGTGTGGGGCCCTCGTGTGGCCCCCCCGCGTTGCCCTTCCACCTACTTAAAGCCTTCGTCGTGAAACCCCCAGTACCGAGAGCCACGATACGGAAAACCTTACTGAGACGCCGCCGCCGCCAATCCCATCTCGGGGGATTCTGGAGATCACCTCCGGCACCCTGCCGGAGAGGGGAATCATCTCCCGGAGGACTCTTCACCGCCATGGTCACCTCCGGAGTGATGAGTGAGTAGTTCACCCCTGGACTATGGGTCCATAGCAGTAGCTAGATGGTCGTCTTCTCCTTATGTGCTTCATTGTTGGATCTTGTGAGCTGCCTAACATGATCAAGATCATCTATCTGTAATGCTATATGTTGTGTTTGTCGGGATCCGATAGATAAAGAATACTATGTTATGTTAATTATCAATCTATTACCTATGTGTTGTTTATGATCTTGCATGCTCTCCGTTATTAGTAGAGGCTCTGGCCAAGTTTTTACTCTTAACTCCAAGAGGGAGTATTTATGCTCGATAGTGGGTTCATGCCTCCATTAAATGCAGGACGATGTGACAGAAAGTTCTAAGGTTGTGGATGTGCTGTTGCCACTAGGGATAAAACATTGATGCTATGTCCGAGGATGTAGTTGTTGATTACATTACGCACCATACTTAATGCAATTGTCTGTTGTTTGCAACTTAATACCGGAAGGGGTTCGGATGATAACCTGAAGGTGGACTTTTTAGGCATAGATGCATGCTGGATAGCGGTCTATGTACTTTGTCGTAATGCCCAATTAAATCTCACAATACTTATCATATCATGTATGTGCATTGTCATGTCCTCTCTATTTGTCAATTGCCCGACTGTAATTTGTTCACCCAACATGCTATTTATCTTACGGGAGAGACACCTCTAGTGAACTGTGGACCCCGGTCCTATTCTTTACATCGCATACAATCTACTGCAATTGTTCTTTACTGTTTTCTGCAAACAATCATCTTCCACACAATACGGTTAATCCTTTGTTACAGCAAGCCGGTGAGATTGACAACTTCACTGTTTCGTTGGGGCAAAGTACTTTGGTTGTGTTGTGCAGGTTCCACGTTGGCGCCGGAATCACTGGTGTTGCGCCGCACTATATCCCTCCGCCATCAACCTTCAACGTGCTTCTTGGCTCCTCCTGGTTCGATAAACCTTGGTTTCTTTCTGAGGGAAAACTTACTGCTGTGCACATCACACCTTCCTCTTGGGGTTCCCAACGGACGTGTGTTTCACGCGCATCAGAGACCAAATCGATATTGTATCTTGATACGCACTGTCGTCAAGAAGAACCAGAACCGCAGGAGAATCAAGTCCCGATGCAGCCGTCAAGACCTACAGTTGTTTAAAAAAAATAGAACCGACGACCTGGTGTAGGTAGATGAGAGGCGCGTGGGATGCACACAACAAAAAACCTTTGCATGTGCTTTTATATATGTGTTTTTATATAAAGGAATATGATGTATGTAGATGTATGCGATACCGGAGGGTGTATCCTACTAACACCAACGACCATGCTTAGTGACAAACAAAAGCAAAAAAAAAACACCCTTTGGTATATGGGCATCTAGGGATGAACGAGAACATCTACTTGGGGCCAAGTGACAATATTGGCATGCATAACAACACTCCCTTGGTATTTTCCTTCTCAACTTCATGTTTTAGGACATGCTTCATATGTAGAGCTTACCATAAAAGTAATCAATTGTGTATACTTTATTATCTATAACATGATCATCACCATTGTTGAGAGAGAGAGAGAGGGAGAGAGAGAGATTGAGTGGCCCATGAACTTAGGTCCATTGCTAGCGTAAGAGTAAACCTGTGTCTTGTCATCTTGCACCATAGAGGATTGAGACATTTGTGAGATCCTCACAACCATTACCTTTTTTTTTATTTTGAAACATAAAAACAAACCATCACCGTTTGCATGTTTAAATTGCTTAGTGGATAGATAACTAGAATGGTGTCACTTTAGTTTTAAAATAATAGATCGGTTTACCTTCTAGCTCTTGCAGTTTGATACCCAGTACTTCCGCATTGATAGGTTCTACAATTACCCCGTGCACTTGCGAGTTGTTAGCGTCCATGGCGTGATACGACGGATGCGCTCTCTCGTGCCGTGATAAGATGTGGGAGACAACTAAGTCACCTCAAGCATCACGACGCGTCTAGATGTGGGGAGAGAGTGAGGGTAGGACTTCTGTGATGTTAAAGGCTCTTTACGAAGAGCATGGATTCATCAGAATGGATTCTTCATCATCATTTCTATAGAGGCCCGTATGGCAAACATAGTTAAAAAAATGTTTGTTTGCATGTTTTCATCGGCGGACAAATAAAATCAACCGTCCTCCATATTGGCTCCACGTCTATGACCCATTACTGGCAGGCCACGTCGGCCACACACAATTACGTTTAACCGGGGGCCTTATCGCAGTCGTTTTCGAAGAGGGGCATCCTTAGCGCCGCTTTGTACTAGTGATGAAGACCATAAGGCCCCAGACATTCCCGAGTAGCTGCAACCATCGAACTCCATGAGAGCTCCTACCATGCCCCACAGACACAGAGCTAAAATCTAGACGAAGAAAACCTTCGGGACTGCATAGTTGCAGGACTGCTAGTGAGGCCAGCACCCCGGCTAGATCTGGAGCATGACGACCCAGTTGCTAGACATGGGTGCATCACCCACCGAGGCCGAGAACAAAGCATGAGGAAGGCCCCACCGCCACCGCAACCAGCCGCCACACATGGCATGCCCTGTGGTTTCCTCCGACGGCAAGGAGTGTGTAAGCAACGTGGGGTACTTTGTAGTTTGTTTACTCTTTTTAGGTAAGAAATGCACTCTTGGTAATTCTACATCTCTTGGCAATTCTAAATGGATAGTTGGGGTAAAATGTGGCAACGAAACAACCGGAAGTACTAGTATAAAATCTTAAACAGGGTTAAACATGTCATAAATGTAGAAAACATAGTGTAGGAAAGTAGTAAATTCACTGCTTTTTTTTAGTTAAGAAAACCGCAGTCTTGGTAATTATTCTCACAAGAGGGTGGTATCATGATTTCTTCCCACACCTCCACGCCCCACGGAAAAGTAGCAACAAACGCAGATGGTGTTTGCGTCTCTGCCTGCGTATCCACACCCATCCCCATCCCCATCCACCTCCCTCGTCTCCTCCCACTCCCACGGCATCGCGCGGCGATGCCTAATAAAAGCTGTTTTTTCTTTTTTCTTTTTCAACTAACCTGGGACTGGAAGCAGGGCAAAAATAACACGCTATAAGGGGTAGCCCACGCGGCCTCTCTCCGACCCCGACTCCCGTCCGTCTCACCCTACGCAACAACTCGGCAGTTGCTTCGCCTCCCCCTCTCTGCCGTCGCCATCGCCGCCCTTCCCTTCCCCTCGACGCGCCCGCCCGCCGCGCACCTCGGTAAACTCCGCTGCCCTCCGCCCTGCCGCTCTTTTACTTCTTGCTCGTCCCTTTTGTTTCTCTCATCGAGTCCACAAATTCTTCATATAATTTGTGTTTTCTCTCTCTCTTTTCAGTTGCATTGCTCCTTCTCCCAGCCCCAGCCGCCGCCGCCGCCGCCGCCTCATTGTCCGTGCGCCGTCCCGTCTCCCTCCCTCCCCTGCTGTAAGAAAAAAAAAACTCTGCTTTTCCTTCCTCCAGGCCACAATCTGCTCTGCCCGGAACCAAGATTGCGTCTTTTTAGCGCCCTCGGGGACGCGCTCCCAAGAAACCCTCTTCGATTTTCGGCTCAAGATGACCGGCAGGCACCTTACCTATCCCCGCTGACCACCAGCTACCGTTAATTCTCGCAGGGTTTACCGGGGCCTTTGTTTCAACTTGGCCGGGGGTTTTGGGCCGGATCATGGGGCCGGCGGTAATCGAGATCGTCTCCGACGACGAGACGGAGGTCTCTCCAGCTGCCAAGCCACCCGCCGACGCCCTTGACTGGGCCTCGACCCTCCTGCTCGATGACGACCTCGGTGGATTTGGGGAGGGTTTAGTAGATGATTCCAAGCTGATACAGGACTTCCTGGCCACTCTGGAGGGCGAAAAGAAGAGTGCTGCTGCTGCTGCCGCTGAAGACGACGACGACGATGACTGTGTGATCCTGGAGGGCGACCCTGACAAGCCCCTTGTCCTCGTCGTCAAGGAGGAGAAGAAACCTGGTGACAAGGATGGGCCAGACGAAGAAGAGTTGCAGGTTCTTGGGGAGAAAGGAGAGGTACTGAAAATTCTTGCCCTGTACATCTTTATGCTGCCACATTGCGATTTGGACTCATATATTGCTCTACGGCGCTTTCTCGGTTCATGTATGCGTTGCATTGACCGCCGTTTGAGGCTCGGGTCATGCATTGTTAGTCGTCTTCTAAGTTGTCGTGCTGCGATTCGTCGCCGTCAGTTTCTGTCAGTTCGTACACGTGTTGCATTGACCAGCTGTTGCGGCTCCAGTCATACATTGTCGTCGGGCGTCATCTATGTTGTTGCATCACCGTTCAATTCATACAATGTGGTTATCATCGCTAGAAATTGTGTTGTCTTGTTGCGGTTCGAGTCATACATTGCCGTCAGTCGTCATTTATGTTGTCGCGGTACGATGCGATTCATACATACATTGCCGCTCTTGTCATTGCCATATGTCATACTTTCAGTCAGTATATGGGTTGCATTGACTGGCCAGCAGTTAGATACATTGTTTTGTCGGTTCTCATATGCATTACATTGACCGGCTACTAACAAGAATGGGCCTATTGACATTTTGGAGTTCCTTTATTTAGGCTAATCTTTGCAGATTTCTGTTTCACCTGTACACAAACTTGTTCCTAGGAATTTAGTTGCTATGCCAAAGTTTACTTGGTTGCATACTTTTTTTTTTTTTAACTTTTGCAAGCCTGATTTGGTAATAACCATCATTGCTACATGACTCCACTGTTAGTTGTGTCTGCTATTTTATTTAGTTTTGTGCATCAACCAACCACCTATAATATATTAAGCCATTAGGGGAAGTTAGGCATCTACTTGTATTTCAATAGTACTTTTGTTGCCCCTGTCATTCTGAATGCCATGGATAGCCTTGCTTTCCATGAGACGACTTCTCCATGCACTGCTATTGCAAAATACAGTTTTTTGTTGGCTCTAACTGGATAATATTATACCTTGGTGATGACTTTAATGATCCTCTTGTAAAAAAAAAAAAAGACTTGTGTGATTCTGGATATTGTTATCTTATGTATGGCATATCCTATAGTTGCTGATGATGAAACTAGTCATTATTCAAGGAAATGGAGGTGCCCCGCTGATTATCATGACAACATATGTTTCCAGGGTGTATTCTTGAAATATGACAACATATGTTTCCTTTCCTTATATCCATAATATTGATTGTTGATCATCTGCATCCAGGAGCCATCTCAAAGCTCTCAATTTGAAAGAACTATATGTGGTCTTACAGTTCTCTTCCTTTTCAGGTAGCATGCAGGGATTTCCCTCATCCACGCCATCTATGTGCTAAATTGCCTTTCAGAACTGGATTCCATGCTAATCATTGCACTATGGTTAGTTAACCCTCGTCTCCCTCTGATCAAATTGTGGAACAGTACTGAATGCCTATTGTTCCAACAGGGATGCCTTACCATATTCTGCTTTCCCTCTTGATTAATGCAGTGCCACTGTTATGTTTGTGATTCCCCTGCTCCATGCCCCAGCTGGGGCAAAGGTACCTTACCTACTGATCATTGCCATGCTACAGATAAGGATGGAAAATGGAGCAAACAGAGGCAACTACTTAAGCGTAAGGGCCTGTCACCATCTAAGCATGAAAATATCAAGAAAATGTTACTCTCAAGCACAAGAACACCATCCTCTCAGCAATATACAGGGCATCAAGTATCAGTTCCACAACCATTTACACCTTTGGGGATAACTGTGAACCAACCTTCAGCTGGAAGAGTTCCTGTTGCAAGCAATGTCATCCAAAATCAACAAATGCATCCACCTGTGAGAGCTGCACAGAATGTGGTGCCAGCTGTCCATCTGCCGAAGGCATCCGCTCCTGCCCCAAAAACCACGGGCAAACGATCCAAAAAGCCTGTGGCTGCTCCGACAGTTTATACAGCCCCAAATGGTTATGGCTTGAACCGTGCTGTTCCGAATGATGTACCTTGGCGTCCAGAACCCTTGGGTGTAATTCAGACACAAGGGGCACCAGGAAGCCATGGAATGCCAGGAAGCAATGGACTGCCAGGAATGAATGGAGCACCAGGAAGGAATGGACTGCCGGGAATGAACGGAGCACCAGGAAGGAATGGGCTGCCGGGAATGAACGGAGCACCAGGAAGGAATGGGCTGCCGGGAATGAACGGAGCACCAGGAAGGAATGGGCTGCCGGGAATGAAGGGAGCACCAGGAAGGAATGGGCTGCCAGGAATGAAGGGAGCACCAGGAAGGAATGGGCTGCCAGGAAGCAATGGCCTGCCAGGAATGAACGGAGCACCAGGAAGAAATGGACAGCCAGGAAGGAATGGACTGCACGGAAGCTATGGAGCACAAGGAAGAGATGGAGCAGCAGGAAGCAACGGAGCAGCAGGACGTCCAGGGCAGCCAGGAGGTACCGTTACGGTTATTCATGGTAACCCTACTCAGCGTTCTCTTGCTGCACCGGTACAGGTTCATCCAAGGGCACATCTTCGTGCTGCTCTTGGTACTATGCAGGCTCTTCAGTACTCCGCGTGGACAGCTCCGGGAACACAGCGCGCGCAAGATCCATCAGCAATCCAAAAATCATGGCAGGCTGCACTTGCTAATCTGGCGTCTGATCTGGGTGTGTCTGATTACAACACGAATCCACCACAGGTGCAACAGCCTGTCAGCACCCAGCCTCTGCAGCACAGTCAGCTACTTTCACAAGCAAAGGCAAGCCAGGGAGGTGAAATGCAGCACAGTAATACTCCGGCGACAGCACAAATGAGGCCTTCCAGTAATGGGCTTTGCCAGCTGAATCCCAAATCTGAAAAAAGTGTTGTTGGGATGCCGAAAACACAAGCCACGCAAGCCTTGTGTGTGATGAATTCCCACAGCAGTCTTGCTCCAAGTGAAACTTATCTGAAAAGTTTGGTAGCTAAACCTGCTGCAAAACAGTGAGTGTCCCCTGAATCGGATTCTTGATGCCCTATTTTTTTTGTCTCTTTGAACATTGGTAGTTGTCAAAACAGTTAGATGTCGAAATTACAAATATGTTTTAGCTGACAAACTTCCTCTCTGTCCTATCTTAGTGGAGTAGAAAGGGCACCCCTATAGGAGAGTGAGGTGCTGTAGAGTTGGGATTTCTAATGTATTGTCTTTAGACTATGAATTAATGGTTTAGTTTCCAGTGGAAGAAAATTCATCATAGTTCATTGATGTGTTTCTTCATAAATCATGTGCTTAAAATGGCTGGTTGCTCTGTTTGGTGACCAGGTTTCATATTTGTGATGGGCATCATGTTTCATTTTTCCTCGGTATCTATTGTTCATGCTGTCTTATTTTCACAATTTTGTAAATTGATTAATAGGGGAATTATGGATATTGTAATTTCAAGTAATTTACATCTTGTGTTGCTTTGTATGCGGCTGGTTTTAGTAAATTTCTCAGATATTTCATGGCTACTTGCTGCCTTCCTTGTCCCTGGAGCACCTGTTCAGTCTGAAACAGAGTGATACAACAGGCAACGGAGATTCCTGCAAATGAGTTTGACATCTGGATACAATGTTTAACTTGCATTATGGATTGTGATTATCTGACAATTTTTACTTGAACTTTCATTTATCACGTCCACCGTGCCGTAATTATAATTATTATACCTTAATAATTGCGTCGGGCATTACTTCATGTCACTGCTACTAATTTTACAATGAATCATGTAAAAGGAATTTTGTGATGAGGTGTTTTACAAATTGCACACGAGCTCTGTATATCTGACTTGCTGAGTTTTTGCCAAGCGTGTAACAAAACAGACGGCTTCGTAGGAGCTATAGTTTTCACAATTTTCTAAATTTTGAAGGGCCATCATGTGTCTTGGAATTTCAAGTAATTTGAATTTTGTGTTGCTTTGGATATTTCTTTGCTTTTAGTAAATGTCTCAGATAGTCAATGGCCATTTGCTGCCTTTCTTGAGCACATGTTCAATCTGGAACAGTTACACCACATCCAGGAACATATACTCAATTTTTTTGACATATGCTATGTTTGACTCCTATCATGGATTGTGATCGATCATCAGAAGTTCCATTTATCATTACCTTCACCATGCTTTAATTATGATTATACGTTATCTTGCATCTGGCATTACTACTTGTTACTGCTACTAATTTTGCATTGAATCATGCAAGGAATTACAATGAATTGAATTTTGTAGTGAGGTGCTGTACTATTACTAGAGCTCTGTATATCTGATTTGCTGACTTCTTGCCAAGTCTGTAACGAAAGCGACAGCTTGAGTATCTGCTTCCGGAATTGTCACTGCCACATATCATCTACCTGTACAAGCAGACCGGCTGAACCCATTTTTAATTTGCGGAGGGCAGAGAGAAACGAGGTGTTTACCAAGAGTGATGTATCTGCACCATCTCATAAACTGTCACTGTCCAGAATTTTAGCAAAGCCAACAAGTAGTTACAAAGATCATCAACTTAATGAAGCCACCTGAGCATAATGAAAGGACGCTTCTTCGCTTCTTCGCTTCTATGCTTCTTTGTATATATTTAATAAACGGAGCACGGGTTGTTCGTCGAGGACGTCGCAGAAGACGATGCTTCGCCATAGATCGACCCAGGCCACACGATGCCTTTGTCTCCTCCGATGGCGAGTGTCTTGAGTGGTACGTTTCGTGGATATGAATTGTCCACCACCACGGGCAAGTTGAAAGGCAGAAATTAACAAGAGTCAGTGTCCCTCCAGATGAGGCAGCTCCACTCTTCCAAGCATCAAGTTTCTTAACAAATTTCCCTTTGGACATGGTAGTTGTCAAAATAGTTAGTCTTCCAAATTAGAAATATGTTTTAGTTGACAAACTCCCTCTATGCTCTTAGGAAAGTAGAAACAGGGCATCCCTTTAGGAGAGTGAGGTGCTGTAGAATTGAGATTTCTAATGTGATGTCTTTAGACTCTGAATTAATGGTTAAGCTTTCGTTGGAAAAAATCATGATAATTTATTGAATCATGTGTTGTTGGAAGGTGGTTAGCCTAGCTTATTCGTTGTTCTGTTTGATCAGGTTTCATAGTTGTAATGGGCATCAAAATTTCAATTTTTCTTTGGTGTTCTGGAGCACATGTTCAGTCTGGAACTCTGACATAACAGGCATCTAGGAATAGATACTCCCGCGAATGTGTTATACTTCTGGATACTATGTTTGACTTGTGTTATGGATTGTGATTACTTGAGGATTTGAGTTGAATAATATTTTATCTGCACCTTCACCGTGTGAGAATTATTCCTTAACCTCCATCTGGCATTACTAATTGTTACTGCTACTAATTTTAACCGGCTTTATCGAAAAAAACTAATTTTAACTGGATGAATATCACTTCTGCCAGCAGGCCGGCTGAACCCGTTTTTACTGAGGGCAGAGAGAAACGAGGTGTTTAACAGAGTGATGCATCACAACATCAACTCTACTATTTCTGCCCCAAAATTCGACAGGTGCAAACTATCATCTCTGTCACTGTTTGTGAAGCCAACCAAAAACATCAATGGTATACTACTTCGCTTAAATGATCTGTATATTGAACTGTATGAGAAAAACATATGACAGGGACACTCATGCCAAATTCAGTTACATGAGTACAGATAAAAGCAAAATAAATAAATAAATCAGAACCAATCTATGCTAATTGCCCGCCAAATTAGTTGTAGAGATCATCCTCATCGGCTGCCACCGAGGTGTCAAAGGCGTTGGGAGAAGCTTCTGACGCTTGTGCCTGCTCCGGGAAGCGGAACTCGGTGCCGAAGCCCCTGGACTGCTGCAGCGTTTGAGCAAAGGAATGGTACTTCCTGATGTCGCCGTCGCTCACGCTCCTCCTCGCGTACTTCATCGACTCCTCGAAGTGAGCTGCCTTGATCTCAGCCACTTCATCTTCCTGCTTGCCGTCTACCTCCATGCCTGACCTCTGCCTCTCGATGTCCTTCTCAATGTCTTCCCTGATGGCATACTTGCACGCCCTCTGGCAAATCTCGGTGATGTCGGCGCCACTGAAACCTGCCGTGAACCTCGCGAGCGCGTCGAGGTCGACGTCCTTGGCCACAGGAGACTTCCTGAGGCAAGCCTTGAAGATCTGGTGTCGCGAGGCCTCATCCGGCAAGGGGATGTAGATGAGCTGGTCGAGGCGGCCGGGACGGAGCAGCGCCGAGTCGATGATGTCCGGCCTGTTGGTGGCGCCGATGATGAACACCGTCTTCTTGGCGTTCATGCCGTCCATCTCGGTCAACAGCTGGTTCAGGACCCTGTCGGCCGCGCCACCGGCATCTCCCATGCTGCCGCCACGCTGCATCGCGATCGAGTCGAGCTCGTCGAAGAAGAGCACGCACGGCGCCGACTGCCTCGCCTTGTCGAAGATCTCCCGCACGTTGGCCTCGCTCTCGCCGAACCACATGGTGAGCAGCTCGGGCCCCTTGATACTGATGAAGTTGGCTTGGCACTCGTTGGCGATCGCCTTGGCCAGAAGCGTCTTGCCGCAGCCTGGTGGTCCGTAGAAGAGGACGCCCTTGGAAGGCGACATGCCGAACTTCTCAAACTTCTCGGGGTGCTCCACGGGGTATTGGACGGTCTCCTGCAGCTCCCTCTTGACGCCATCGAGGCCGCCGACGTCGCTCCAGCTGACGTTGGGCACCTCCACGACGGTCTCACGAAGTGCTGAAGGATTCGTGCCGACGAGAGCAGTTTTGAGGTGGTCGTTGGTGACAGCCATGGAGTTTAGAATCTCGGCGTCGATTGTGTCGTCCTCGAGGTCAATCACATCCATCTTCTCCCTGATGCACTGGAGCGCCGCCTCGGTGCAGAGCGCGGCCAGATCAGCACCAACGTAGCCATGCGTGTCCTTGGCCACCACTTCCAGGTTGACGTCCTCTGCAAGCTTCATATTTTTGGTGTGGATGCGCAGAACCTCAAGGCGCCCGACCTCGTCCGGCACGCCAATGTCGATCTCGCGGTCGAACCTCCCGAAGCGTCTGAGAGCAGGGTCGATGCTGTTGGGGCGGTTCGTGGCGCCCATGACGATGACGTGGGCTCGCGCCTTCATCCCGTCCATGAGCGTCAGCAGCTGGGACACGATGCGCCTCTCCACCTCGCCGTGTGTCTTCTCCCTCTTGGGAGCAATGGAGTCGATCTCGTCGATGAAGATGATGGAGGGCGCATTCTTCTCGGCCTCCTCGAAGGCCTTCCTCAAGTTGCTCTCGCTCTCGCCGGCCATCTTGGACATGATCTCGGGGCCATTGATGCAGAAGAAGAAGGCTCCCGTCTCGTTTGCCACGGCACGAGCGATCAACGTCTTACCGGAGCCGGGAGGGCCGTACAAGAGGATGCCCTTGGGAGGCTTCACGCCGAGAGTCTTGAAAATCTGCGGATGCCTGAGCGGCAGCTCGACCAGCTCCCTGATCTGGTTCATCTGCTTGCGCATGCCGCCCACGTCGTCATAGCCGATGCCGTCGAGCCTCTCCTCGTCCTCCCTCTTCACCGGCTCGCCGTCGCAGAAGATCTCCGTGTCCGCCGCCATGATGCAGTAGTCGACGGCAGGGTCGATCTCGATGACCTTGAATTCGACGCTGCGCATGCCGCCGCGGACGAGGAAGAGGTCGCCCTTGTGCACCGGGCGGTAGGCGTCCGCGAAATACGGCTTGAGGTAGGCCTCGAAGAGGTTGCCCGTGATGCCCTCGACGGTGTCGTCGACGGGGAGGACGTGCACGCGCCTGCCGTACTTGGCGTCGGGGCAGAGGTGCACGGACACCACATCGGCGATGCGCACCCTGAGGTTGGAGCGGGCCACCTTGTTGAGCCTGAGCTTGTGCTCCTCGCAGGTCTCGTCGGGAACGACGATGCAGACGGTGGCGCGGCGACGCTTGCCCTTGAGCAGCACGACGTCGCCCTTGAAGATGGAGAGCTCATCCATGGTGGCCGGGTTGAGGTTGCAGATGGAGTTGTCGTCCGTGGTGGCCTCCTCCACCACCAGCCGGTTCGCCGCCTTCTTCGATGACGACGCGCTCGCCATCGCGCTCAAATGATCTCTAGTTCTTGGATTCGATTCGCTTGATTCCAAGTTTCGATCGAACGTGGGCGTCGATCGTGGTCTGGTGAGGAGGAAACACTGGGCTAGCCCTCCTTTTTAAAGCATCGAGCGTGGCCGTCTCGTCCTGGAACTCGAAGTCCCGTTCGTCCGCGACTAGCCCGAATTCGGAATAAGGTTCCGTGTCGTTTTTGTTTTTTTTTTCTAGCAGAACGGTGTGCGGTGCTTTTTTTTTTTTTTTGAGAATTCAAACGGTGTGCGGTGCTAAGTAGGCTTGCCAAACAAATAAACCAATTCAAGTCGTGGGCTCACAGCCCAACACATTAGTTCAGAGGGTCAGCAATTAACCCTCGTGCTAGCCCATGTAAGCCCAACGAAGAAACGCAAAACCCAGCCCAAAATCACACCCGTCTTCCACGGCCCGAGCCCCATTTATAAATAGACGGCACCTCCTTCCTCCGTAACCCTAGCGCCGCACACACTCCCGCCGCCGCCGCCGCCGCCAGCACAGCGCAGCCGCAGGCAGAGAAGAAGGCAGGGGAAGATGCCGGCGGGGCACGGGCTTCGGTCGCGGACGCGCGACCTCTTCGCGCGGGGCTTCCGCAAGAAGGGGTACATCCCGCTCACCACCTACCTGCGCACCTACAAGGTCGGCGAGCACGTCGACGTCAAGGTGAACGGCGCCGTCCACAAGGGCATGCCGCACAAGTTCTACCACGGCCGCACCGGACGCGTCTGGAACGTCACCAAGCGCGCCATCGGCGTCGAGATCAACAAGCAGGTATAACCCCAGTCGAGATCACAGCCTTATGTTCTTCCTCTGTACATGTCAGGCTTGCTAGATCTGTGCTGCTAGTGAGATATTGCTACTTTCATCGCCGTTGTTGCGTCTCAATCCATTCCGATGGAACCACGATGGATCTGATTGAGCTTTGCAGATTAGCTAGCTGGACCGTCTAATCCCTTTATTTGTGCTGTGTGAATACTGTCGGGAACACTAGACTTAGTTTCGCTGCGCTTTAATTTGTGCTGCCAGCCTACTATGTGTGCCTGCGATGAGATCCTCATTGCCTATATCTACATCACATTCAATAGTAATCATTTCTTGTTGACCAGTTAGCTTGCATAGCATATTTGCTTGAGAATTATTGTCCCAACATTGTACTGTCTCAACCAAAATCGCAACTTTCAGTTTGTACTTGCCCTAGGCCGAGCGCTTCCCCCTTCAGCTATGGGAAGGCGTGGTATTCCACGGGAGAGGTTTTGTGGCGCACGTTTCACGTGTGATGGGCATACATTAAAAATTTGTCATTCTGGCCTTTCCCCTCTGCATTCTGTCAGTAGCAGTTGGGAAAGCCTAATGTGATATAAATATACAGTGCTGCTATGCTTACATTTTGCATATCATACAGTAGCTGTTTCATTGCAAACTTCTGCAACTCTGCTGATTGATTCTTTGCTAGCATTGTTATTATCAATGAATGTTGCCTCTAATATTCATTTAGTACATAAGTTGTATTATTATCTTCCCTTTGTTGGCATAGATTTTCTTGACCACAGGTAGGCAAATTGTATCAGTTTACCCCAGACCCAGGAGTGCCAGATTATAGCTGCATTTTCCTGTCTGTCCAACTACTTGACTGTGATGTCCTTCTGAATTAGTGTTCACATTTATATTCTGATTCGTTCATAGGGAAATTGCATTAATTCCTTCTGAATTAGTGTGCCCAGGTAGTCAAATTGCATAACTTGATCCCAGACCCAACATTGCCAGATTATAGCTGCATGTTCCTGTCTGTCCAACTACTTGACTGTTATGTCCTTCTGAAGTAGTGTGCACATCTATGTTCTGATTCGTTCATACATGCTGCATCACTTGTGCATGCATTTGATTACATTGGACGAGACATCGGTAATCACACATGTTTGTTTTTGGTGTCTACCTGATTGAGTCACTTGACACAAACCATAACATTGGTTCTGTGTCACCAGGTTGGTAACCGCATCATCAAGAAGAGGATCCATGTCCGTGTGGAGCATGTGCAGCCATCCAGGTGCCAGGAGGAGTTCCGCCTGAGGAAAATCAACAACGACAAGCTCAAGGCAGAGGCCAAGGCCCGTGGTGAGGTCATCAGCACCAAGAGGCAGCCTGCAGGTCCCAAGCCAGGGTTCATGGTTGAGGGCACTACCATCGAGACAGTCACCCCCATCCCATATGACGTGGTCAACGATCTCAAGGGTGGTTACTAGGCTGCTTGTTCTTCAACTTCTTAAGCCAATTAGTAATCAATGCTTGTTCCGAATGTTTTGGTACCGAGTAGTTCTCATTTTGCTCTCAGGAGTCTGAACTTCTCTGTGGTTGACATTAAAGAATTGCTGTGGTCAATTTCATTCTCTTCGTATTGCCACAGTTGCTGTTGTCTTTGCTTCTTGGAAAGCAATGCTGCTGTACCTCTGTTAGCGCCCTTGCAGTTGCAGATGGGCAGTAGTATAGAGTCAGCTGCTTGTTGCTTCTGATTGTTGAAGGGGTACTTTGCTTTCAATTGAAATAAAAGCATGAAAAATAGATTAATAACAAATAAAAGGCAGAGGAAGCTTGCAGACGACTGAACAAAAAAATGTTGAAGTTGTTCGCGCTAAAACTTCCCTATTAACAACTGAAAGAACTGACTTTTTGCTAACAAAAAGAGTTCTTTTATAGATTACAACATATGTTCATATTTTCCTGTCTGTCTGTAAATGTTCATATTTTGAAATGAAAATCTACTTGACTGCATTTTCCTGTCTGTCCAACTATTTTCCTGTCTGTCCAATTTACGTGTTCGTGGTTGTGTCCATCTTCGGCGCTCACTGGGCCTCCCATTATGGCCGGTGGTCGGCATGCTCCCTTCCAACCCGCACTCGCCGACTTGCGCAAACCTTGAGCACCTTTTCAAGACCAAGTTTGGTGCCGGCGACGAGGTGTGGCCGGCGCAGCGAAAGGCAAAAAGCATGCTGACACAACTCACCACGAGTTCCACTCCATCGAGTTCCGCGCGCTCACGGCGAGCTCACTGATGGAGCTCGTGCATCGGTGTCTACTCCTAGTGCTGGTCGTACTTACTCAATTCTAGCGTGATGATGTGACATGTGATGTGAGGCAAGCTCACCACGTGAACAAGTGTTAGACTCGGCTTAATTAGAGAGGCAACCAAACAAAGAGTAAAATACATGGGACATCATGGAACTTGTTCATGCAGGTTCATGTACCATCACCGCGGAAGGTCTGGCTACGTATTTATGACGTGGCAGTATGGGACCGATATGGTAGTGCAGTACAGTCCCTACCGGCTATAGTTTTTACTGGAAACAGCCTAAAAATTTCTTCTGAAAACACCCGACCCACTGAGAAGGTTTGGTTCCCTTCGTTCTCGCCTCAAGCCCCAAATCCGACGCCGCCTCTGTTGGATTAGAACACCAGCACTGCCTCGCCTCCCCACCCTGCGTTCCATTTTCGACCTCGCGGCCCACACACGTCTGCCGGAGGAGTCACGAGAGCACCGAGGCAACACCATGGTCGACGACAGAGATGGCCAGAGCAGGGACATGTCTCTGAGAAACACATGAACACATAGGTGCTCGGGGAGGACTCTGCCATGATCCTATGTACTCCACTGAGAACGTCCGGTCGAGCAGGAGCTGCAGGGGTGGCCAAAATAGGAGATCATTCAGCGACGTAGGGTAGCCGGAGGCGGAGAAGACGGTGACCAATCAGCCGGGCGCCACAACTTAGTTCCTTCGGCATGGAAGACCAAGACGAGCTAGCCTATCTGAACTCGTGGTGGTCGACGCCGGCGCCGTGTTGTGGTACAAGTGTACAACCTTACTGCAGTGAAGGCGTGATGCACGGTGGAGGCAGCAGCGCCGGCAGGTAGCAGTAGCACTGCGAGGGGAGGCGCCACGGCAGGGTAGGTCGATCGGGGAGGGCCGTGTCGCGCATCGAAGGCCGCTGCTGCACGGGCAGGGACCTGTCAATTTGCCTCACGTGAACCGCATCGACGAGCTCCTAGCTGCGAGGGCGCACTTGGCCTTGGCCACCGACAAGGTCATGCAGGTCGGACGTAAGCCACGAGCGAGAGAGTGGCGGCACTCCCGCCGAAGACGTCGACGCAGGAGAAGAGGAGATGGCGGGACATTAAATTCTCGGGGGTGCAGGGTGGCGTCGAGGGTGCTTGTGGTGCGCAGAAGGCAGGGAGGAGTGTTGCCGGTGGTGCGTGAAGGTCGGGGATCGGGAGCACTTTCACCCAGTGACGATGACCTCTGGCCGAAGAACGAGGCGAGTCATGGCCTCATGGAGGAGTACCGCTCCTTTCTTCCTTGCCTTCTGCTTCCGCGCCGCAAGAACCAACTGAGCTCAGTGGAGAGCGGTGCCTCAATCAACCCAACAGGAGTACAACGGTCAATTAGTTTAGGCGAACGCTACGCGTCGGGCGCCGGATAGGGAGGCAAAAATCGGTCGTCCTCCGCGCCGTCCGATGGCGATCCGATGGGCAGAATTAACTGTAACACAAATTTTGTTATTTGCCCCCTACTTTTTGTAAATTCAACCCGCAGTCCTTACATCCCCAGATAACCCGAAAGGGTATGTTTCTTTGGGCCCGACCTTTTCAATATTTACGACAAAACTGCCACTCAATGACTGATTCCAGTCTCATACATAGTATTGCAACAAAATCTCTCACTCCGCTTACAAAAAAAAAGTACTATTACAACAAAAAACTTACAAAAAATGTAAACAAATAGTCTTATAAAAAAGTGGTTAAACAACAATTATTTTGCTATAGTTTGGTTTACAACAAAAATTAACATCAATTACAATAAAAATCAAAAGCTATAACAACAAAAACATGTGTTAGTGGCTGTGGAAAATTGGTTTAAAATAACACAATATATATATATATATATATATATATATATATATATATATATATATATATATATATATATATATATCCAATTACAACAAAAATCACCAGCTATTTTTACCAAAAATTATTGGCGATTACAACAAAATAATTTTTGGCAAACGTCCAGGTAAACATTACAACATCTCTGACATGCTTTCTCTATAACTTTTATACGTAATTGTTACAAAACTAATGAACATATACAACATCTCTACGAAAAAAAATGTCCATGACTAAAACAATTACACCAAAAATCATAAAAAAATTACAACAAAAAGTCATGTGTTTATAACATATCAAGAAACACACATTTTCGTAACATATCACTTAGAAAAATCTTACAAAGATATGTCGTGTGAGTTTACAACAAATTTTTTATGTAATTGTTACAATCCGGAAACAACAGTGTAGATTTCTTAAAAAAAACAACACTCCAGTTTTGGGCCGAAAAACTAGGCCCATATAGGGCAGCGCGGGAGCGAGCCACGACGACCGATCGCTGGCGAGCGATCGGTCGCCGGATCGGAAGCGTTTTCCATTAGTTTAGGAGATTTTAGCAAAACATACGCGCTGCTGACCGGTCAATACCATGCCTGGCATGCCACATGTGCAGATACGTACATGTATCGTAACCAGTGACCGTACGCGAGTCGGCAACGCGTCTTTGATGACCGTAAATTGAACTTTCGTGAATACAGTGACTGAACTGATTACAAACAAGTTCCATGATATCCCATGTATTTTACTCACCAAACAAATGCGCTAAAGCTGCCTCATAGATGAAGTCTAAGCTCTTGTGGGCAACCAAACGAAATGGAAAACATGGTTTTTGGCCACTCAACAAGGCCTCACATCACCTGAACCCTAGGAGCCAAAAAAGAAATGCAACGTACCAATCTCGCCCTTAAAGTCTTGTTCTTTCTCGTACGTAGCACTCCATCTTATTTTGTATAAAGAGTTGCCAAATGTTTAATGGAAACACTAGCACACGAAACTATTTCAGAAAGTGATTTAATAAGCTTCCTCTTCAACCATGTTGTGTGTGAATCTTCCAAATTTCCTGACGTATTAGTTTCACCTCAAAGCATGCTACTGTTGGAAGAAATTTAGGGATCCATGAGAAATATAGCGTAAAAAACAATGCGGATCTTGCACAAATATCTTGTCTTACCACCACAAACATATTTGGCTTGTCATGGGAGAAAGAAGTGTTCGAAAACCATGAAGATTTGCTCGTCTTTTTAAGACTTGTTTGATTCACATAATTCTAAGAACATAGGAATAGAAAAATTGCGGGATTAAAATGTCATGTTTAGTTAAATCTTACATGATTTGGACTTATCATACATTTCTTCAAATAACGTATGACACACAGGAAAAACAAAGGAATTATAACATGAGGTTCGAGTGGATTAAAATTTTCCTCCAAAATATAGTGCAATACAATCCCATAAGAAAATTTTACCTGCATTCCTATAGATTTCAATCCTACAAGTCAAACATGGCACATAGGAACAAATTTAAAGGACGAAGATCGTACAAAATTCTTATAGCATTCATTTGAATCAAACGAACCCCAAACTTCAATTCGTAGTCGCCAGAAAACTCTCATGTATCCTTACCATGTATGCTTTCATGGTTTATATTCTTTCCACGACATGGTGCTTTTATTTAGATCAAAGAACACAAGTGCATGACTTTAAATTAATAAACCTTAATACGGCTAGGTTTTACATGATGCCTATGAACATGTTACAGGCAACAAAAACATCAGCAAACAAAAGATAAAAAGAGAAGACTAGCTGGGGTCATCGATGCCCTCGAACGAAGGAATCACCGCGGAGCGATGAACGGAGATCTCAAGGTGGGAGCAAGGTCATCGATGAATTTTCCTCATTTGAACCGGGAGAGGTGAGCCATCTCCTAACCGTTATCTTCCATGATCAGAGAGGGGGTCTTTTCCCCTCGCTCCGACTCGAAGTACGCCATACCACCGTCATTGGAGAAGCTCATTCTGAGAAGAGAAGGACGAGGAACTAGGCTCTAAAAACGGGCCAAAATAAAGTCCAACCATTCACTGCATCGAGCTCACCTTGAGAAGTCTTGCCAGCATCCACGGGTCAACTCACGAAGAGACGAAATTGCGTGGCGAGGCCATTGATCAGAAGAATGGTTCGTAGAAGACCAATGGCGACATTGCTGAGCATCGGAACAACGTCTGCAAGGAAGAGACACGTACCATGCCCTTCCATCTCACTACACTGCTCCAAACGGGGGGGGGGGGGGGGGGGGGACTTCCTCAACCAAGATAATTGCCGATGGTCTGTCCCAAATGCTTGGCCCCACCGCCAAAACATAGACACCTGCCACATGAAACAACACAAACCCACACCCTCAACTCACCCAAGACGACATCTTCAGGAAGGTGATGACGCCCGGAGCACTGCTGCCACCCAACATGGGTAACCAGAGAGGGATGGAGAGAGCGGCACCAACGGGCATCACCACCATCGCAGTTGACACTGCTACCCATGGATTTCTCCTAGTCCCCAACCCCACCTCCATCACCCAACCCGGCTACATATCCGACGACCTTAGACCACCGGAGATGAACACCGACAAGGTGCACACGCTAGAAGAGCGGGAGTCATCGTACTTCAGTTATGGACCATGGAAGCAACGATGTGGCCCCCACACCACTGCCAAAGTCGTCCGCCTCGTCGTTGTCCTCACGTGGGAGGAAAGGGACCTACATCATGCACGCTTCTTGCCGCCACACCACTAGAGGCAGCCGCCTCGAAATCCAAGGTCCTTTGCGAGTGAGCGGAGCGACGAGAACCTTGTCGTCACCTTCATTAGTGACCGCACGGCTTCTAGTGGCCTCCACAAGTAGCGGCGATGAGGGGACTGACTGTGAGGTGGGGGGCTAGGGTTTGGCCGCCACCCGTCGCTCTAGAGCGGAGCGACGAGGGGGCGAGTCGTAAAGTCTTGTTGTATCTGAGACCTAGTGGCCACAATTCATGGATGTTTTCTCGAAATAATATATACTCTATCCGTTGCTGAATACAACGCCACATTGTTTTTCATGTCAAACTTTGACCAACGATTTAGTCAATTAAATGTAAGTTATATGTCATCTAAAAACATACCATTTTAAAGTTAATTAAAATGTGTATCCGATGATATAGTTTTAAATGACATGTAACTTTTGTTGATGCAATTATTAATTAAAGTTTGCCTAAAAAATAAAGTGGCTTTATTCTAGGACGGAGGGAGTATATACGTTCGTAATGTGATCTCCGTGTGCAATTCCGTGTACAACCAAAAAACCACAATAAGGAGTACGGAGTAGATAAGAAAGCCTACCGATAAAGGAGATAGACTCCGGTGTCAATCGAATCTGGTCGTCCTGGGCGTATTCTGGAATCTGGTCGTCCTGTTTGTTCAGTCCATGGATTCCATCGGAGAGGAGACTCTGCGTGAGATCCTACTGAATCTGCCAACGAGGGACGTCGCCCGGTGCCGTTGCGTGTGCAGGCTATGGGGTGTTGTTCTGACCGACCAATACTTCGTCAACATCCATGCCCGCGCCACCCACGTTATCTCCGGCGGCGGCGCCATGGAGGCGCTGCTCATCTCCCAGACGAAGCCGCCGCAGAGAATGACAGTGGAGACCACGGTGTACAGCGTCTCGTCCGGCAAGCCGATGTGCCGCTTCACCAACCTAGCCTCCAGCTACGTCCCCGCCAACATCTGTAATGGGTTTATCCTCTATGCCTCCTCCGTGGGATCCTTGCCTTTGTTCGTGGGCAACCCGCTCACCGGCGATAAGATCAAGATCCCGCCGCCGCCTCCCGTGGAGGTGGAGAGGACCGTCGGCCAGTACCTCTTCGCCATGGGGTTCAGCGCGTCCACTGGCCAGTACAAGCTCTTCCGCCTCCCCTTCGGGGAACCGAAGACAAAGGACAACAACTACCTAGACGTGCACACCTTATGCTGCGGCGGCGGCAGTTGGCGCCGGCACCCGGAGCTCTTCCCGTGCCACGGCGTCATGTCGCCGCCGGTCCTTGTCGGCGACAAGCTCTACGTGCTCATGAAACCAAGCGTGTATGCCCGTAGGCCGGACATGATACTGGTGATCGACGTGGCGAGCGAGGAGTACCACGCGTACCGTCTGATGCCGGGCTATAACAAGGTCTCTTTCGCGACGATGAACGTCCTCGAGCTGGGTGGGCAGCCGTACGTGGCGGTGCATGTCCTCCAACGGCCTGAGGCTCAACTCCACATCTGGGCCATGCCGACGCCTAAGCTGCTGCTGCAGCAGGAAGGCCAGCAAAAGCTGCACGAGAAACTTCCTGGCGAGTGGGAACTGCGCTACAGCTTCCACGGCGATATACCCGATAGCTATTCCTTCAACAGCGAACTGAGGGGCGTCTGGGTCGAGGACGACGCGATGCTCTGCTGCATTATATGCGACCGCCTGTACCAGATCGACACCGTTAGCATTCACAAGGAAGAAACAAAGCATAAGGTTGGTTCCTTGGCATGGAACCACCAACTCCGGCTACCATCGCCGCCACGTGATTATTTCCGCCGGCGGAGCATCTACGGGGGATACCGCCCCACCTTACTCTCTCCTCGAGATCTCATTGCCCAGCAGCATGACGTGGCCACCTTACCCTCTCCTCGAGATCTCATTGCGCAGCAGTATGACGAGGCCGCCGAGAAATTTGATAACGCATGGTTGCGTGCTCTGCGATACCAAAGATCTGGAAAACGCCTCGGTTCAGCATGCACGGACCATGACGGCAGTGACCAGCATGCTGCCAAGAGGATTCATCCCTAATTCCATCTTTCTCATGCTATATATGGGTTGCTAGTCTTCTTAAAGATAATGATTTTACCTCAGTTGGCAGCTTTTGTCATCTGTTTTTTTGGAATATTTCAGCCGAGCCAGACTTTTTAGTGGATATGAGTCAGAGATTATTGATACTAGTTGAATACCCGTGCATTATCATGTTCTTTATTTTTTATACAATAATACATTTCAATAGATTATATGTAAATATCAACGAAAAAAATAGCGCGCTATTTAAAATAGCGTGGGCTTGGAAAAAACGCTATTGCCGCTATAGCGTGCTAATAGCGCGCTATTTTTCAAAATAGCGTTTAACAAAAAAGTGTGAAAAATCAATGTTTTCAGCAGCTATATAAGATTATAATCATAGATATAACAGCTAAAAAAGCCCAGATATAGAATTCTGCAGCCAAACATCAAATAACATAGTCCATAAGTGCATTATTAGTTACATAGTCGAAGTGGAAGTTCAACATGGAAGCATGAAGTAACATAGTCCACAAGTCCAGAACACAAACAACAGTTCAACAAATACGAAATAGACAACATGGCAGCATACAGTGACTTAATCAGATGAAGAAGATGAATTGACATCATCATCTGAATCTGTAGAAGAAATTGCAGATTGGAGGTCATCATCATGGAATACTGGGAGTAATTTCTTCTTCCTAGGCCGCTGAACTTTTTTTCTTTTTAATGCAGCACCGCGAGCTCTTGTTTGCACTGATGTTGGTTCTTCTTGTTGAACTTCAACATGTTCATCTTCAGGTTCATCTGCATTTTGCAGAACTTCAGGCACAATGCCTGTGATCCACTCATTATGCTCATTTTCTACAGCATCTGCATAAGTTGTGTCCTCAATAGGATCTCTGTCTTGTTTCATCATTCTCCTTTGGTCTAGTTGGGAGTTAGCCTTGATAAAGACAGGATCTCTCATCTTGTCATGAAGCAGCCTATTGCGTCTCTTAGTGTGAACCTGGTAGCAAGTAACACATGTAAATAACCACTGCTATTGCTATGTTGGTTTTCAGCAACACATGTAAATAAGAACAAGCTAATTTTGTACTAATTCTACTAGTATGATCTGGTATGATCAAGCAGAGAAGCAAGCAAATGTTCTAGCTACAGTTTGAGCAAAATCGACATGACCTTGCAACAAATACATTGTCCGGAAGACCAGAACAGATTACAAAGACAGCTAGATTTTTAGTCAATTGTTCACACCATGTATGCAGTAGCTAGCTGGTGCTATAAAAGGATATGCAGTAGTCTTCTCTAAACGTACCAGGTAACAAAACAAGTGAGAAACAGAAATTTTGCTAACCTGCTGAAAGACACTAAAGTTCCTCTCACAAGCAGAGGAGCTGCATGTCAAACTCAAAATCCGCATCGCCAATATCCTGAGATTTGTTGCGCTTGACCCATGGTTGGACCACCATTTAGCTACATTATACATTAACAAGTAAAGTAAGTAACCAGAATAAAGCTACATAAGTATAAACAAAGTGACACATGTAAATAACTAAATAAGCACCTGGGTCGAAGCTTTTGTTTCTCCGCTGCCTTTTAGCACTGACTCTTCCGAATGAACCTTCTTCATCTTGATATGCCTGAATCTCCTCCGTCATTGTGTCAATTTTCTTACCATCTGAAACCATTTTCTCCAAGCAAGCAACAAGCCCATCCTTAAATGTTCCATCTAACTTAATGTCCAGCTTATTTTCATAGTAGTAGTATGGATTTAAGAAATATCCAGCTCTATGTAGTGGCCCCTTTAGTTTTCTGTCCCATCTTTTATCCACAATATCCAGCACTTCCTGAAAGTTAGTCTCATGCTCATCATTTTCAAACCGGGCAACAATCTCTTTCTTTGCATCCAAAAAGGATCCATATATGAATCCCATAGCTGGTATGTCACTGTCCATTCTCCGGAGTAAATTAGCCAAAGGCTCAAAGAACTTGATAGCAATATCAACTCCTACCCAAAAACTATCGGAGCGAATACTTCGTTTTGCATCTCGGCCTTTCACCTTTTTGCAGTACCCCATGTCTTCCATCTGATCTAATCTAAATAACTTCTGCAAATCCTTTTTGTTGTCCAGCAAGCTCTTCAAGTTCAGGTATGCTGTTGCAAACCATGTAATGCCCGTCCTCACCAGATCTCTGCCAAGGAATTCCCTCATTAGGGACAAAACTCTAGTGTGAGCATAAAGGAATACTGTGACAGATCTTGCTTGTGTAATTATTGCGTCAACTGCTGGAAGCTTGCCAATATCCTCTAACATCAAATCAATAGAGTGGGCAGCACAACCATTCCAAAATATATTTGGGCGTTTTACTTTCAGCAATGTTGATGCTGCTTGATTCACACTTGCATTGTCAGTCACCACTTGAACTACATGCTTCTCACCAATCTCCTCTATGCAACTATCAACAAGTTTAAATATATATTTTCCATCTTTCTTCACAGCTGAACAGTCGACAGAATCAAGGAAGACCACACCATATGCACTGTGAACTACAAGATTCATGACTCCTCTTCCTCTTATGTCAGTCCATGCGTCAGTCATTATTGTACATCCAGTAAGCTCCCAACACTGCCTATGCACCTTGAAAGATTCCTCTACTCTTCTCTTCCTCTTCTTCAAGATTGGCCCACCCATTTCATAAGGAGTAGGACCGTCCAGATCCTCGCCATATTGTCCAATGGGTTGCAGCATGAGGTCAAAGCTTGGAAGAGTCACTGCATTGAAAGGAATGCAAGCTTCATAGAACCACTGGCTTATGTACTCGCAAGCACGAGCCCTTTTCTTCTCTCTACTCTCAGTTACTAAATATATATTGACCCGTATAAAAAAGGGAGAAAGTATTCTAAAAAGAATTAAAATTCCATCTCGGTTGAAGTGTATTTCGGTAAAAGGTATGATTTAAATCTTTTAAATATAGATGAAAATCTGACTAATTATCGTCTATTAACTAATCGACTATATCTCTGATCAATGTGGCCTTTTTTATACTCACGCACACTGTTACTTGTTGTTTCTGCTTCATTTTCATAGACTTGAACAAGTTGTGCTAAAAGTATCTTCCTCCGCTCGTAAGCTATCATTCACGATTTGTGGAAATATTAAAAATATGCAAAATACAATGCCCATTTTTGCGTATTCATGAACCAATTCTTTACCATTCCATAATATTAAAAAACACAATAAAATGTGGAAGAAAATCTTATACAACCCGGGTCGTACAGCCCAGGTCGCTGGACCAACTCCCCAAAAGGACACGTGGATATGCTAATCTCAAAGCAACGACGAACTAATTCTGAAAAGCCGTAGCAGTTACCAAAATTGCGATTGCCGATCTATTCCTGAACTTCTCCGTTCCTAAAAGAATTCCTTCCTAGAGGGCCGACGAGGGCAGCACAGGGGAGCGCTCAGCCGGCGTCGACGAGGGTGGCTGCCCTGCCAGCGATGCAGCGAGCAGGTACATCCAGGAGGGTTGCCTGTACGCCGGCGGCGGCACGAGCCGGTGTAAGGGTATTTTACCCTTATCCATTATTTTGGTAACAATGACACCTTGCTAGAGTATTTGGTCTAATACAAGTCTATGAGATTATTACCAGGTATTAGCCAAATAGGCATAATGGTGTATCAATGGAACAAGAAGGTAAAGGGAGACCCCCACTTCGACAAAAATAAAGAAGGACTGCTCAGCACCTGGCCGGTCACAGGGCCAGTCAGACCGGCCGTGTCACCGGGTGGCCCGGCGCCGACCGGCCCCAGGACCAGTGCACACCGGGCACATTCCAGTAAGGTTTTCCTTTCGCCCGGAACTGACCCGGCCTGAGATCCGGTCTGGACCGACATGGTCTGGTCTCCCGCCCGGTCGGACCGAGCTGTGAACTGGACGCCCCGGCGCTAACCGACTCCTGCTCTGGTGGTATCCGGAGGCCATGTAATGCGCGACAATACCTGCCCGGTCAAGGCCCGCTCCCAGCTCCGGTTTGGACCGGATGGTCCGGTCCCAGGCCCGATTTGACCGCCCCCTGAGTCGGACGGCCCGGTACCAGGCCCGGTTGACCGGGTTCCTCGAAGAAATGCTGAGGTGTCAAGTGGCAACGGCCAGATTTCAAGTGACACTATAAAAACCCCTTCTCCTACCTCTCAACAGTTAGGCACTACACTACAAGCTGTTCTTGAGCTCTCTCTCTCTCTCTCTCTCTCTCATACTCCATTGATAGAAACACCAAAAGTGTCAGATCTCCCTCCTCCTCCACCCAAACTCAAATCCCTCGGGGGAAAAGTTAGAGGAGGCCCTGATCTACCGTTCTACCGAGCCAAATCTTGTTCCCTCTTGTATTCATCAAGATACTTGCTCTTTAGGGTTCCTTGGAAACCCTAGGTGGGCAATAGAGGTCCGGAAGCATCCGGGCTGTGGATTTGCTCCTGACAAGATTATGAAGGTTTGGAGGCTACTTCAAAGTCTACCACAAGTGAGTGAGCTATTCCTTCGTGGGATAGGCTCCGGAGAATAGGGTGAGCCTTCGTGGCGTTGGGGAATCCTTCGTGGGACCTCCACCCCTCCAAAAGTGATTTACCTTCTTGCAAAGGAAGGGAACACGGGAATAAACCCTCGTCTCCGCGTGCTATTGGTTATCTCTAACCGAACTCCTTACTTGTGATATAACTGCCTGTGAGAGCCTTCGTGCTTGAGTTACTTGTATCATCATATAGCGTGCCTCACCTAGTTTGCATTAGGCCCACCTTTATATTCCGTAAAGCCTAATATTGCAAAGAAAGAACTGAAATTTGTAGAAACCTATTCACCCCCCTCTAGGTTTACCATCTCTGAACTTTCAATTGGTATCAGAGCCTTGACTCTTTTTAAGGGCTTCACAGCCTTAAGAGTGAGATGGATAAACTATTCGAGGGTCTGGATGAAGATTCTAACCTTTCGGTTAAGGAGATGAAATCCAGATTCTTAGCATATGAGGCTGAGAAAAAGAAGAAGGAGGATGAAGTACAAAGCCAAATGGCACAAATGAGTGCCATGCTTAAGAACATGACTACTGGGACTTCGGTTCCTCCGGAAGGTTACCATGAAGTCAATCATGACTATCCCAAAAACACTTCACCCATGCCTCATATAAACCATAGTGGGGATGTTCCCCATTTTGATGGAACTCACATTTCTTTTTGGAAATCCTCTATGGAGTCTCATATTCGCAGCTGCAGTGTGGAGTTGTGGGAGATCATCTTGAATGGTTACCGGAAGCCACAAGATCCCATTAGGATAACCTCCACTGAGTTCTACAACCACCAGCTCAATGCATCTGCATGTGACAAGATTAGAAGTGGCATCAACCGCAAGCTCCTTGATCAAGTCAATGACATTGACTCCGCTAAAGAACTTTGGGATCGGATTGTAGTACTCCAAGAGGGAACCAATCTGATCCAAGCAGCTCTCTATGAGTCAGCAAAGACAGAGGCAACTATGTTCATGATAAGAGAAGAAGAATCCTTGGTCGATGCCTATGGAAGGTGATGTCTACGGGTGCTTCTATTCTTGTAGACAGTGTTGGGCCTCCAAGAGCAGAGGTTTGTAGAACAGCAGCAAGTTTCCCTTAAGTGGATCACCCAAGGTTTATCGAACTCAGGGAGGAAGAGGTCAAAGATATCCCTCTCAAGCAACCTTGCAATCACGATACAAGAAGTCTCTTGTGTCCCCAACACACCTAATACACTTGTCAGATGTATAGGTGCACTAGTTCGGCGAAGAGATAGTGAAATACAAGTGGTATGAATGAATATGAGCAGTAGTAACGGTGCCAGAAAAGTGCTTGCTGACGTGCAGTTGATGGTAGTAATATTGCAGGAAGTAAAGATGCAGTAAAACAGTAAACAAGCGATGATTGCAGTATTTGGAAACAAGGCCTAGGGATCATACTTTCACTAGTGGACACTCTCAACATTGATCACATAAACAAATAAGTTCTCTTCCTTTGTGCTACATATACTCTTGTTTGATAATGAACACCATTCGTTGTGTAGGGCTACAAGAGCACCTCAATGCCGGAGTTAACAAGCTCCACAACATTCGGCATTCATATTTAAGTAACCTTTAGAGCATAATAGATCTTTGCAATTTAAACCGAGTACTAACATAGCATACACACTGTCACCTTTACACTATGAAGGGGGAATAAATCACATCAATACTATCATAGTAATAATTAACTCCATAACCTACAAGAGATTATGATCATAACCTACGCCAAGTACTACACGATGCACACACTGTCACCATTACACCGTGAAGGAGGAATAGACTACTTTAATAACATCACAAGAGTAGCACATAGACTAATAGTGATACAAAACTCATATGAATCTCAATCATGTAAGGCAGCTCATGAGATCATTGTATTGAAGTACATAGGAGAGAGATTAACCACATAGCTACCGGTACAGCCCTTAGCCTCGAGGGAGAACTACTCCCTCCTCATGGGAGACAGCAGCGTTGATGAAGATGGCGGTGGTGTCGATGGAGAAGCCTTCCGGGGGCACTTCCCCGTCCCGGCGGCGTGCCGAAACAGAGACTCCTGTCCCCCAGATCTTGGCTTCGCGATGGCGGCGGCTCTGGAAGGTTTCTCGTACCGTGGCTTTTCCGTCCCGAAGATTTAGGTCAGGGACCTTTATATAGGCGAAGAGGCGGAGTCGAAGGGGGTACGGAGCCGCCACACAATAGGGGGGCGCGGGCCCTAGCCTGGCCGCGCCAGCCCCATGTGTGGGCCCCATGTGGCTCTCCTCTGGTGGCTCTCGGGTGTTCTGGAAGCTTCGTGGAATTCTAAGATGCTGGGCGTTGATTTCGTCCAATTCCGAGAATATTTCCTTACTAGGATTTCTGAAACCAAAAACAACAGAAAACAGGAACTGGCACTTCGGCATCTCGTCAATAGGTTAGTTCCGAAAAACGCATCAAAACGATATAAAGTGTGAACAAAACATGTAGGTATTGTCATAAAACTAGCATGGAACATAAGAAATTATAGATACGTTTGAGACGTATCAAGCATCCCCAAGCTTAGTTCCTACTCGCCCTCGAGTAGGTAAACGATAACAATGATAATTTCTTAAGTGACATGCTACCAACATAATCTTGATCAACATTATTGTAAAGCATATGAGATGAATGAAGTGATTCGAAGCAATGATGAAGACAATGAGTAAACAAATGAATCATATAGCAAAGACTTTTCATGAATAATACTTTCAAGACAAGCATCAATAAGACTTGCATAGGAGTTACTCATAAAGCAATAGATTCAAAGTAGAAGGCATTGAAGCAACACAAAGGATGATTAAGTTTCAGCAATTGCTTTCAACTTGTAACATGTATATCTCATGGATAGTTGTCAACATAAAGCAATATAACAAGTGCAATAGGTAAATATGTAAGAATCAATGCACAGTTGACACAAGTGTTTGCTTCTAAGATAGAAAGAAATAGGTAAACTGACTCAACATAAAGTAAAAGAAAGGCCCTTCGCAGAGGGAAGCATGTATTACTATATTTGTGCTAGAGCTTTTCATTTTGAAAACATAGAAACAATTTTGTCAACGGTAGTAATAAATCATATGTGTTATGTATAAGACATCCTATAAGTTGCAAGCCTCATGCATAGAATACTAATAGTGCTCGCACCTTGTCCTAATTAGCTTGGATTAACATGGATTATCATTGCATAGCATATGTTTCAACCAAGTGTCACAAAGGGGTACCTCTATACCGCCTGTACAGAGGTCTAAGGAGAAAGTTCGCATTGGATTTCTCGCTTTTGATTATTCTCAACTTAGACATCCATACCGGGACAACATAGACAACAGATAATGGACTCCTCTTTTAATGCTTAAGCATTCAACAACAGATAATATTCTCATAAGAGATTGAGGATTTGTGTCCAAACTGAAACTTCCACCATGATTCATGGCTTTAGTTAGCGGCCCAATGTTCTTCTCTAACAATATGCATACTCAAACCATTTGATCATGAAAATCGCCCTTACTTCAGACAAGACGAACATGCATAGCAACTCACATGATATTCAACAAAGGTGTAAAAGTTGATGGCATCCCCAGAAACATGGTTATCGCTCAACAAGCAACTTATTAAGAAATAAGATACATAAGTACATATTCTTCACCACAATAGTTTTTAAGGCTATTTTCCCATGAGCTACATATTGCAAAGGCAAAGGATAGAATTTTAAAGGTAGCACTCAAGTAATTTACTTTGGAATGGCAGAGAAATACCATGTAGTAGGTAGGTATGGTGGACACAAATGGCATAGTTTTTGGCTCAAGGATTTGGATGCACGAGAAGAATTCCTCTCAATACAAGGCTAGGCAAGCAAGGTTGTTTGAAGCAAACTCAAGTATAAAACGGTGCAGCAAGACTCACATATGAACATATTGTAAGCATTATAAGACTTTACATTGTCTTCCTTGTTGTTCAAACACCTTAATCAGAAAATATCTAGACTCTAGAGACCAATCATGCAAACCAAATTTTAACAAGCTCTATGTAGTTCTTCATTAATGGGTACAAAGTACATGATGCAAATTTTAACAAGCTCTATGTAGTTCTTCATTAATGGGTACAAAGTACATGATGCAAGAGCTTAAACATGATCTATATGAGCACAACAATTGCCAAGTATCAAATTATTCAAGACATTATACCAATTACCACATGAAGCATTTCCTGTTTCCAACCATATAACAATGAACGAAGCAATTTTCAACCTTCGCCATGAACATTAAGAGTAAAGCTAAGAACACATGTGTTCATACGCAACAGCGGAGCGTGTCTCTCTCCCACACAAGCATGAATTTATTCAAACAAAACAAAAACAAACAGACGCTCCAAGTAAAGTACATAAGATGTGACCGAATAAAAATATAGTTTCAAGAGAAGAAACCTGATAAATTGTCGATGAAGAAGGGAATGCCTTGGGCATCCCCAAGCTTAGACGCTTGAGTCTTCTTGAAATATGCAGGGATGAACCACGGGTGCATCCCCAAGCTTAGACTTTTCACTCTTCTTGATCATAGTATATCATCCTCCTCGCTTGACCCTTGAAAACTTCCTCCACACCAAACTCAAAACAAACTCATTAGAGGGTTAGTGCATAATCAAAAATTCACATGTTCAGAGGTAACACAATCATTCTTAACACTTCTGGACATTGCCCAAAGCTACTGGAAGTCAATGGAACAAAGAAATCCATCCAACACAGCAAAAGAGGCAATGCGAAATAAAAGGCAGAATCTGTCAAAACAGAACAGTCCGTATAGACGAATTTTTTAAAGGCACTGGACTTGCTCAGATCAAAATGCTCAAATGGAATGAAAGTTGCGTACATATCCGAGGATCACGCACGTAAATTGGCAGATGTTTCTGAGTTACCTACAAAGAACCCTGCCCAAATTCGTGACAGACAGAAATCTGTTTCTGCGCAGTAATCCAAATCTAGTATCAACCTTGCTATCAAAGACTTTACTTGGCACAACAATGCAATAAAATAAAGATAAGGAGAGGTTGCTACAGTAGTAACAACTTCCAAGACTCAAGTATAAAACAAAAGTACTGTAGTAAAATAAACACATGGGTTATCTCCCAAGAAGTTCTTTCTTTATAGCTATTAAGATGGGCTCAGCAATTTTAATGATGCACTCGCAAGAAATAGGAGTTGAAGCAAAAGAGAGCATCAAAAGCAAGTATGAAACAAATTTTAAGCATAACCCACTTCCTATGAAAAGGAATCTTGTACACAAATAAATTCATGAAGCATAATGCAACAAGCATAGAAAGATAAAACCAGTGTAACTTCAAAATTTTTAGCAAAAAGAGGGGAAACTTAATATTATTAAGATGCATATAACCATGTTTCCCTCTCTCATAATAACTTTCAGTGGCATCATGAACAAACTCAACAATATAAGTATCACATAAAGCATTCTTATCATGAGTCTCATGCATAAAATTATTACTACTCCCAACATAAGCATAATCAATTTTATTAGTTGTAGTGGGAGAAAATTCAACAAAGTAGCTATCATTATTATTCTCATCAAGTGTAGGAGGCATAGTATAATCATAATAAAATTTACTCTCCATAGTAGGCGGCACCAAAAGACCACTATCATTATAATCATCATAAATAGGAGGCATATCATAATCAACATAAACTTTCTCCTCAATACCCGGAGGGCTAAAGAGATCATTTTCATCAAAACCGACCTCCCCAAGCTTAGAATTTTCTATATCATTATCAACAATGGTGTTCAAAGCGTTCATACTAATATTACTACTAGCATGCAAATAAGGTTCCATAGGTTTTTTAATTTTCGCATTAAACCATTCATGTCTTGACTCAGGAAATAGTATAAAAAGCTCACAGATGTTTTCCATTATGCCTTACTAGTGTTTAACAAGAAACAAAAAGATGCAATTGCAGGATCTAAAGGAAATAGCTTCGAGCACACACACAACGGCAACAGAAAAGTACTTAGTTACCTGGGACCGGAGTATGAGTGCCTTTTACCTTTCCTCCCCGGCAACGGCGCCAGAAAAGTGCTTGATGTCTACGGGTGCTTCTATTCTTGTAGACAGTGTTGGGCCTCCAAGAGCAGAGGTTTGTAGAACAGCAGCAAGTTTCCCTTAAGTGGATCACCCAAGGTTTATCGAACTCAGGGAGGAAGAGGTCAAAGATATCCCTCTCAAGCAACCCTGCAATCACGATACAAGAAGTCTCTTGTGTCCCCAACACACCTAATACACTTGTCAGATGTATAGGTGCACTAGTTTGGCGAAGAGATAGTGAAATACAAGTGGTATGAATGAATATGAGCAGTAGTAACGGCGCCAGAAAAGTGCTTGCTGACGTGCAGTTGATGGTAGTAATATTGCAGGAAGTAAAGATGCAGTAAAACAGTAAACAAGCGATGATTGCAGTATTTGGAAACAAGGCCTAGGGATCATACTTTCACTAGTGGACACTCTCAACATTGATCACATAAACAAATAAGTTCTCTTCCTTTGTGCTACATATACTCTTGTTTGATAATGAACACCATTCGTTGTGTAGGGCTACAAGAGCACCTCAATGCCGGAGTTAACAAGCTCCACAACATTCGGCATTCATATTTAAGTAACCTTTAGAGCATAATAGATCTTTGCAATTTAAACCGAGTACTAACATAGCATACACACTGTCACCTTTACACTATGAAGGGGGAATAAATCACATCAATACTATCATAGTAATAATTAACTCCATAACCTACAAGAGATTATGATCATAACCTACGCCAAGTACTACACGATGCATACACTGTCACCATTACACCGTGAAGGAGGAATAGACTACTTTAATAACATCACAAGAGTAGCACATAGACTAATAGTGATACAAAACTCATATGAATCTCAATCATGTAAGGCAGCTCATGAGATCATTGTATTGAAGTACATAGGAGAGAGATTAACCACATAGCTACCGGTACAACCCTTAGCCTCGAGGGAGAACTACTCCCTCCTCATGGGAGACAGCAGCGTTGATGAAGATGGCGGTGGTGTCGATGGAGAAGCCTTCCGGGGGCACTTCCCCGTCCCGGCGGCGTGCCGGAACAGAGACTCCTGTCCCCCAGATCTTGGCTTCGCGATGGCGGCAGCTCTGGAAGGTTTCTCGTACCGTGGCTTTTCCGTCCCGAAGATTTAGGTCAGGGACCTTTATATAGGCGAAGAGGCGGAGTCGGAGGGGGTACGGAGCCGTGATACGTCTCCGACGTATCGATAATTTCTTATGTTCCATGCCACATTATTGATGATATCTACATGTTTTATACACATTATATGTCATATTTATGCATTTTCCGGCACTAACCTATTAACGAGATGCCGAAGAGCCAGTTGCTGTTTTCTGCTGTTTTTGGTTTCAGAAATCCTAGTAAAGAAATATTCTCGGAATTGGACGAAATCAACGCCCAGGGTCCTATTTTTGCACGAAGCTTCCAGAAGACCGAGGGATAGACGAAGTGGGGCCACGAGGTGGCCAGACACCAGGGCGGCGCGGCCCAGGCCCTGGCCGCGCCGGCCTGTGGTGTGGGCCCCTCGTGACGCCCTTTGACCTGCCCTTCCGCCTACTTAAAGCCTCCGTGACGAAACACCCAGTACCGAGAGCCACGATACGGAAAACCTTACTGAGACGCCGCCGCCGCCAATCCCATCTCGGGGGATTCAGGAGATCGCCTCCGGCACCCTGCCGGAGAGGGGAATCATCTCCCGGAGGACTCTTCACCGCCATGGTCGCCTCCGGAGTGATGAGTGAGTAGTTCACCCCTGGACTATGGGTCCATAGCAGTAGCTAGATGGTTGTCTTCTCCTCATGTGCTTCATTGTCGGATCTTGTGAGCTGCCTAACATGATCAAGATCATCTATCTGTAATTCTATATGTTGTGTTTGTCGGGATCCGATGGATAGAGAATACTATGTTATGTTGATTATCAATCTATTACCTATGTGTTGTTTATGATCTTGCATGCTCTCCGTTATTAGTAGAGGCTCTGGCCAAGTTTTTGCTCTTAACTCCAAGAGGGAGTATTTATGCTCGATAGTGGGTTCATGCCTCCATTAAATCTGGGACAGTGACAGAAAGTTCTAAGGTTGTGGATGTGCTGTTGCCACTAGGGATAAAACATTGATGCTATGTCCAAGGATGTAGTTATTGATTACATTACGCACCATACTTAATGCAATTGTCTGTTGTTTACAACTTAATACTGGAAGGGGTTCGGATGATAACCTGAAGGTGGACTTTTTAGGCATAGATGCATGCTGGATAGCGGTCTATGTACTTTGTCGTAATGCCCAATTAAATCTCACTATACTCATCATATCATGTATGTGCATGGTCATGCCCTCTCTATTTGTCAATTGCCCGATGGAATTTGTTCACCCAACATGCTATTTATCTTCTGGGAGAGACACCTCTAGTGAACTGTGGACCCCGGTCCATTCTTTTACATCGAATACAATCTACTGCAATACTTGTTCTACTGTTTTCTGCAAACAATCATCATCCACACTATACATCTAATCCTTTGTTACAGCAAACCGGTGAGATTGACAACCTCACTGTTTCGTTGGGGCAAAGTACTTTGGTTGTGTTGTGCAGGTTCCACGTTGGCGCCGGAATCTCTGGTGTTGCGCCGCACTACATCCCGCCGCCATCAACCTTCAACGTGCTTCTTGGCTCCTCCTGGTTCGATAAACCTTGGTTTCTTTCTGAGGGAAAACTTGCTGCTGTGCGCATCATACCTTCCTCTTGGGGTTCCCAACGAACGTGTGAGTTACACGCCATCAAGCTCTTTTTCTGGCGCCGTTGCCGGGGAGATCAAGACACGCTGCAAGGGGAGTCTCCACAATCCAATCTCTTTACTTTGTTTTTGTCTTGCTTTATTTTATTTACTACTTTGTTTGCTGCATTAAATCAAAACACAAAAAAATTAGTTGCTAGCTTTACTTTATTTACTGTCTTGCACTCTATATCAAAAACACAAAAAAATTAGTTACTTGCATTTTACTTTTGTTACCATGTCTAGTTCTGCACCTGTTACTTCTTCACCTGAGGAATTAGTTTTCACTTTTAAACAAGGGGATGAGGAGAGTTTTAAAGATGCTTGGTTTAGAATTTTTGATTCTTATCGTAAAGTTGAACCTCAAATGACTCTAAGTTTGCTCCTTAGTAATTTTTATTTTGGTCTTATGATTCGCTATAGATATGCCTTGGATGCTGTAGTGGGAGGAGATTTCCTTCATTGCAATGGGGATCAAGCTTTTAATGCCATAAAGAAGTTGGTTGCATCACATGATTCAGCTAATAACTTTGATTCAGCCCTTATTAGCATTTATAATAGATTAAACACTCTTGAGACAAGTGCATCTCGCTTGAATGAAAATTATAGATATGTGCGTAACCGTCTTGATCAAGTTTTAGTGAACTCTGAACCTTCATTATGGGATCCTACTATTAAAATTGTTATCGGTGACCAAACTCTTCATGCCAATTGTGATATTATGTCTGAATTTTGCCTAATGCCTACGAGTATTCATAAATCTTTGCAACTTTGGGGATTCATTGAAGGGGGAGAAGGAATGACTCTTATTGATAACTCTATTATAATTCCTAAAGGAATAGCTGCGGGTGTGCATACAACTGTTCTTGGGAGAACAATATCCATTGATTATCTTGTTATTGAATGTGCAGGAACAGGACAAATCACACTCGGAAGATCCCTGCTGAAACTATTTGGAGCTATCATTGATATGAAGGAAGGAAATATTAAATATCAATTTCCTCTCAAGAAAGGTATGGAACACTTCCCTAGAAAGAGAATGAAGTTACCTTTTGATTCTATTATTAGAACAAGTTATGATGTTGATGCTTCGTCTCTTGATAATACTTGATACACACTTTCTGCGCCTAGCTGAAAGGCGTTAAAGAAAAGCGCTTATGGGAGACAACCCATGTTTTTACTACAGTACTTTTATTTTATATTTGAGTCTTGGAAGTTGTTTACTACTGTAGCAACCTCTCCTTATCTTAGTTTTATACATTGTTGTGCCAAGTAAAGTCTTTGATAGTAAGGTTCATACTGGATTTGGATTACTGCGCAGTAACAGATTTCTTTGCTGTCACGAATTTCGACCTGCCTCTCTGTAGGTAGCTCAGAAAAATATGCCAATTTACGTGCGTGATTCTCAGATATGTACGCAACTTTCATTTAATTTGGGAATTTTCATTTGAGCAAGTCTGGTGCCATTTTAAAATTCGTCTTTACGAACTGTTCTGTTTTGACAGATTCTGCCTTTTATTTCGCATTGCCTCTTTTTGCTATGTTGGATGAATTTCTGTAACATCCCAAGTTTCAACAAAATGAACAAGAGAGAGAGATTCAAGAATCCAAAAATCAGGGTTAACAAAAACTTTTTCTCATCATATAGGTTTATGCATATAGATCACCTTATTAATTATTTTGAGTGTGCAATGGCCATGATGTTTGCCTATGTGTTCTCTCTCACTCTAAAACCCTAGCAATGATCACTTGATCACCCCAAAGTCAAATAAAAAGAAAATAGAAAAGAAATAATAAAACCCAACTTCACACACACATAAGGCTTAGGCCATTTTTTACAAATCCTTGTTATAGACCATTTTAGTTTGCACCATTGGGTGTAAATGGGTACTAAACATATATTAACAACTTTGGAAACCATCAAACACTTTGCAAATCAAAATTGAAGCAAATTTGAGCTCACATGTGATTATGGTCACATGAGCCATTTTTAGTCTGATGACCACTTTGAGCCCCTGGTTTTCTTCTTTCCACTTCTAAACTTTGTCAAACCTTTTCACCTCATCCAAGACAACATCAAGCACTACAACTTTGCCCAAAACCATCACCTCAAATTCATCACCAATTTCAAATGGGAAGCAAGCAAAGTTGGAACTTTCTCACATAATCAAGATCATATGCAAAATGTGATTTTGCATCCCAACTCCATTTTGACCACCACCACCACCAAAATGCTCCATTCAATATTTGATTTCAACCCACCAAAAAGAATTTCAAATTTCGAAAATAATTTTCTTGCGGGCATTCTGTCGAACACATTGCAGGCAGGGTATCAACTTAAGCCCATACCTCATTTTTTTACTTGGACTTGGTCCAATCTTGCTCTCTCTGCACCCTGGAGCCTCCCTCTCACCTCACTACATCAACCTCACCACTTGCACTGACCAATGTTTGGATTAAATCAACACAAACATGCCATGCCGTGGCATGGCATGGCCTCATCGTGCCATCCTCTCACCTGGTCATCTCCAGCATGCCACACCGTGTCAAACGTCTCCCTCTCACCTCCCTGGACGAGCTCATGCCAGCCCTTGACCAAGATCGAGTTCACACGCGTCAGCACACGCGCGCCCAGGGACGCCCAGGACTCGCCCATGCCGCGCCAGAGCGCGCATGGCGCTCACCCTGGACGCCCAGAGCGTGACGAAGCCCCGCGCCCCTGCGTCACCTCCGCACTCCCTCTCAACGCCAGTAGACGCGCGACGGCACACTGCACCGCCTGGACACGGCCACTTGCCCGCGGGAACGCCGCAGACGACGACCGCGTCCACGCCCTCCCGCCATGACCTGCAAGCTTCCCGTCAAGCTCACCGCCGCTGTAGTGCCTCGTTTTCCTCACAATCAAGCGCGTCAGCACCGCATGGACGTCGCCAACACTCCGCGCCCATCACTTGGCTCTTCGCGGCCCTGGACCGACGGCGGCCATGGCGAACCAAGCCGGGCGCCTCAGCCACCTCTCGCCGCTATAAAAGGAGCACTCCTCCGTCCAAACTAAGCACGCCAATCTCTTCCCCACCTCACCGCAGTTCTCCTCGCCGCCTCAATTTCACCAGATAGCCACCACACCGCTGCAATTGCTAGCTCGTTGCCGCCGCCCGTAGCCGAAGCTCGCCGGAGAAGGAGGCCGCCCCAGGACGCGCCGCTGCTTCCAGGCGCCTCCCCATCATCGACAACGACGCGGCGCACCCCTCCGACGACCGCCGGAGCTCCGACGACGGCTCCGACCCCCTGCTGCCGCCGCGCTCGCCACTGCCTCTCGCCGTCGACGACGACAACCTCCAGCCGTTAGATCATCGCCTGATCCAACGTCTCTCCTTCCCCGTACCGGTTCGGTAAGTTAGTTCCGCTGACGTGTGGGTCCCGCCGTCAGACGGCCTGCTCGTGCTGGACGCGAAGTGGGCCGGCCCAACTCTTTTTCCCGCGCGAGCCCACCAATTCAAATTCGAATTTCCAGAGTTTATGAAATATACAATCTGATGCAAACTTTGAAATTCAATTGTGACAAATCTACTTGGCCAAATTTTACAAACTTTATATTTTTGGAAACCTTATGAAATGGTCTACACTTTGCCACTGACTAGAACCCTAGATCTTTTGTAGAAATGAAATGACAAAATAAACAAGGCAGGGACTTTTCTGCCTTATAATAATTCTTAAAAATCAACCATAAATGCTTTTCAGTAAATTCCACCTCCAATAATTCACTTTTCACTTATACTAATTGTTTCTACAAGAAAATGCTATGCTTACTTTGAATGATCAGGGTTTAGTTGTTTTAAATGCCTTTATGGCTATTTTTCTAGTCAAAGATATTGTCCAAAACTATTACTAAATCTTATGTGGGATTTTCCCTCATTTAAATCTTGTCACCACAATTTCCAAATGAAGTGGAGACTCTGGTTATTTAGGTCCCATAGGAATTGTGGTGATATTAAATCTTTGTTATGCTAGAATTAAATAGTATGAGGTGCTCACCTCATTTAAATCTTTTTCTCCAAATGCTAAGTGTGAAGAGGTTGACTTGGGTCAACCTAGGTCACACATTATGCATAAGAGAAATTAAATCTTAATAAGATAAGGAGAGGAAATTATTTCTCTAATTAATTCAAAGTAACATTTAAGTTAGTATGAGAGGAAATTATTTTTCTTAAATAATAAGAAAAACACATCCACCAACTTAATAGTAAATAGTGATGCTAGTTTAAATGTGTGAACCATGCTTGTGCATTAGTTTAGTAGATTAGTTTGGTGTGATGATTGTGTACCCCGTATTCGTATTTTAGACGCTAGTACCGAGGAGTACCAGGAGGAGGAGGAGGTCTACTTCCAGGAAGAAGAAGACCACTTTGACCAGTTTCCCAACCAAGGCAAGATAATACTCTTGCAAAGTGCAAAGCTCACCATGAGCAAGGCATTACCCCATTTACTTTATGCTTATGATCCTATTTCCCAGTTTTTACTTCACAAGCTTTATTTACTTTTGTTTTATCAAAGTACTTGTTGATTTATGATTTACTAGGTTAGTATGGAGTTAGTACAAGAGTATCAAACTTAGCCTAGAGGCAAGGCAAATACTTAGCACCCCTCACACCTAGTGGCTAGTGCTAAAAATAAAATGACTACTCTAGATGGGAACTTTGTGTTGATGAAATGATGATGGTGAAAACCTTGGAATGATTAGTCATTTCCATTGAAAGATTTTGAAGGTGAATATGACACTGAAGTTGACTTGGTGACTTTGGCTAAAAACTGATGATTGATTGGATGCGATACCATTCCAATTTTTTGAGTACCCCCACAATACCTGATTATGGGTAGGGCTTAGCTGGAAATTTATGTGTCTTAGTATGGGTTCCCTCTGAACACACATCATAGGGGTTATGCTTGAGGCTGCCTCCGTTGTTGAGAAATGATGTGAATTGAAGGTGAATTGTACGGCCAAGCCCTGTGCAGTTCCCGGGTTAACAGTTGGTTTTCACCGGGAGGCCAAGCTCATGGGGAGAGGTGCCTATACTAGGGTGTGTAAGTGAAAGGTTAATGGTTGATGATCCGCGTACTGAGTTACGATTATTCAGGGTTTTATCCCTGACGGATGTAATCAAATGTTGTGGCACAAGTGTGCGACCTCTGCAGAGTGTAGAACTATTCGAATAGCCGCGTCCGCGGATATGGACAATTGGAAAGGCCATTCTGTTTCCGTCATCAGAATTTATGAGACTGGTGTTTTTGAACTTGAACGGTGACTTGGTTTTTGAATCACAACTGAGTTGTGGGAATGACACTAATGTTCCCACTTGAGTTAGTTAGCACCTGAGGAGTTGTTTACAAAAGTGTTTATGAAATAAAATTGGCTTTATGCAAATAAACGTAGAGCTTAGAACACCTTTATGTAAATGCTAGTACTTACTTTAGTATTAGATTGCGAGTACCTAAAGTACTCACGGCTTTGTCCCTGGCTATTCAAATGGCCAGAATATGAAGCCGAACAGCAGTACGAGGAGGACGATCAGCAGGACGTCTACCACAACTAGGAGCTTCTAACGTCAAGCGTTGGCCTGTGGACTAGAGAGTCCTTGTATCTTACGCTTCCGCTATGAACTTGTGTTTGTTCGTTGATCATTAGATCAACTATTTGTGTAATATGGATCATGTGATTCCAAGTTGTAAGACCTTATGGTTTGTAATGAATGATGACTGTGATACTTAACTATTATGCCTCGCAACAACAATTTCCTGGGATTGCGATGTATGACATAATAGGCATCCGGACTTAAAAATCCGGGTGTTGACAAGTTGGTATCAGAGCCATTGTTTGACCTTAGGAGACCCTAGTTAGAAATGGACGTCCTGAAAAATTGAGTTTCAAAAAGAAATGAAGTATTTCTGAAAATTTTAATCTTTGTCTTCTCCTTGAGCTCTTTGGAAAAACAAGAAGTCATGCTCTTCCTTAGAAATATAACTAAAATTTTGCCACACTTGTTCACTTCTCTAACTTAATCCTTTACTTCACTTTCAGATGGAGCCCGTGAACACGAAGTTTTACCAGCTTGGGAATGGGGGAAGCTTGATCTTCGAGCACGACCTCAACGCCCTGTCCGACCACCTTGGTCGCCCGCACCCGGAGTTCCACGGATCGCAGATCGCGAACCAGCCCGGAGGCGAGCTGCAGTGGATCATCACCGCTGACTTGAGGGGCAAGATGGAGCCTCCCACTTCTGAGAGGATCCTCTTCTCCTTCATGGAGAGCAACTGGCTGGACGGACTTGCTCGCGGCCTTCAGGAGGGACTCGCACGCTTGTGCGGGATGAGCGGGGAGGCACTCCAGCACCCTCGCTTTTCTCACCTCGCGAGGCGTAACTCTGCTGGAGAACCCATGGACATGTCATCGCACCCGCAGCTGAAGCACCACGTGGAGCATCTCGACTTCATGCTGTACCACACTCAGCAGGATCTCGACCACTCCCGTGAGTACGCCAACCAGACTCACGCCCGCATCATCGAGCAAGGCGACTGCATCAAGATGCTCGCCAAGGACCGCAGGACTCTCCGCCAGCAGCGCGCAAAGAAGGATGCCACTATCGACCGCCTCCGCGCGAAGATCGCAGCACTTGAGGCCACTGTCAAGGCCCAAGAAGAGCAGATGAAGAAGATGGAGGAAGATGGAGAAGACATTCAGGGAGGAAGCAACTACCTGAGTGACGACGACGACTTCGAGGAGGATGAGAACACCGAGGGGGAAGACTACGACTTCCTGGATGACGAGGATGATGAACACACCCCCATCGATGTTGATGAGGAGGAGGAGTAGTTCACTTGTGCACTATCGTAGGTGTGAGTTGTATCCCGCCCCATGTATCGTAGCTTGGAGAAGAAGGGTTCTTAAAACCCTTAGTGTGCTAGCTTGTAATATGTGTTGCTTGTTATGAATGAATGTATGTTTGTGTCATCATGAAAAGACTTCAAGTTTTAAACTTTTGAACTCAACCACAAAACAAGCCATAGAAATTTCCCTCTTTTCTCATGATCAATATCAATACTCAGATGGCCCCTCCAACTCGCAACACGAACCAAGACGCTATGATGCAGATGTTGCAAGTTATGCTGGAAGATAGGGAAGCAGAAAGAGCTGAAAGGCAAGCCAACATTGCAGCACTTCAACAGCTTGTCAACAACAATCAAGGCCACCATGATCATCCAGGATCCAAGCTCAAGAACTTCCAGAATACCAACCCGCCAGTTTTCAGCAAGACTGAGGAACCACTTGATGCAGATGATTGGCTCCAAACTATGGAGAACAATCTAGAAGTGGCTGGAGTGGAAGAGAATGAGAAAGTGCTGTTTGCCACGCACTACTTAGCAGGACCAGCAAGAGCTTGGTGGACAAGCACCCGTGCCATGAACGCGGGACAGTTCATGACTTGGACTGATTTCAAGCTCAAGTTCAGCAAGTACCATGTGCCCCCGGGTCTGATAAAGAAGATGAGAGATGAATTCCGTGAACTGAAGCAAGGCCGGATGTCCGTGGTGGAATACCGCGATAAGTTTCTCACACTGTCAAGGTACGCCCCGGATGAGACCGACACTACTGAGAAGAGGAAGGAAAGGTTCCTGAACGGACTGCATGATGAGATGCAGACTGTGTTGATCAACATCCCCTTTGCCGACCTCGAAGCCCTCGTTGACTCCGCCATACAGATGGAAGGCAAACTGCACCAAGCCAGCGAGAACCGCAAGCGCCGCATGATGAATCAAAGTGGGCCTAGCAATGCCCCAAGGTACCGCCCCAACTCCGGCGGAGGTTTCAGAACCAACAAGCCCAATGCACAGATGTCACGTCCGGTTTATCAGAACCGGAGTGGAGGAAACCCCAGGCCAGGAGGCCACCACAACAACAGCAACTACAACACCAACAACAACTTCAACCGCGCTCCGCCAAGAGCCCCCAACAACAACAACAGCAACAACAACTCCAACACCGCACCAAGGACCGGGAGCAATGCAATCCCCGTCGCAAACAAGCAGGACAAGACCACCATCACTTGCTATGAGTGTGGTGTAGTGGGGCATTACTCCAATGAGTGTCCCAAGAGGCTCGCCAAGCTCGCAGGCAACCCCGCACCACCTGCTCAGCAGCAACGCCGTGTCTCCACCGGCAAGAAGTTCGCCCCCAACAACCCAAACAACCGCGGAGGTCGCCTCTACCACATGAATGCTGAGGAAGCCCAGGAAGCACCTGACGTGGTGCTGGGTATGTTCTCTGTTAACTCAATACCAGCAAGAGTGTTGTTTGATTCTGGAGCATCGCATTCGTTCGTTACAGAAGATTTTGTGTGCACTAGTAAGATTCAACCAATCAGCTTGAAACATGTCATGGTAGTTCAAATACCTGGATCAACAACTAAAGCTAGAAAATTTTGCAAAGATGTACCCATCAGAATCCATGAAATAGACTTTTATGCAAATTTGATTGTTCTGGGAACAAAAGGATTGGAAGTAGTCCTGGGTATGGACTGGATGGCGAAACATCATGGATTGATAGACTGCGCCAAGAAGGCCATCACCATGACAAGTAGCACCGGAATAATAATAGAACACCTATCTGAAAAACTACCAAGAAAATTCACCTGCAATCAAAGTGTAGCAAAGCCAACTCTGGATCAAATCAGGGTCGTTTGTCGATACCCTGATGTGTTTCCGGATGATCTACCCGGTATGCCCCCGGACCGGGATATCGAGTTTATCATCGAGTTAATCCCTGGAACAGGACCTATAGCCCAGAGAGCCTATAGCATGAACCCTGCAGAATTGATGGAACTGAAAAAGCAACTGGATGATATGCTGTACAAAGGTCTGATTCGACCAAGTGCGTCGCCTTGGAGATCACCAGTTTTGTTTGTGGATAAAAAGGACGGTGCCACTCGTTTGGTTACGGATTATCGTAAGCTTAACGATGTCACCATCAAGAACAAGTATCCTTTACCAAAGATAGAAGACCTGTTTGACCAGCTGACCGGTGCCCAAGTATTCTCAAAGATTGATCTGAGGACAGGATACCATCAACTGAAGATCCGAGCAACAGATATTCCAAAGACTGCCTTTACCACCAGATATGGACTATATGAGTACAATGTCATGTCCTTTGGACTGACCAATGCCCCCGCTTATTTCATGAATCTCATGAATAAGATCTTTATGGAATTCCTGGATAAGTTTGTCGTTGTCTTCATCGACGACATCCTTATCTACTCCAAATCAGAAGAAGAACATGAGCAACATTTGGAAGTGGTTCTAGAAACCCTTAGACAACATCAGTTGTACGCCAAGTTTAGCAAATGTGAGTTTTGGTTAAGAGAAGTGGGATTCCTGGGACACATCTTGTCTGCAGGAGGAATTGCTGTAGATCCCGCAAAAATCAAAACAGTTGAGGAATGGAAGGCCCCAACCACCCAGACTGAAGTCAGAGCATTTCTAGGATTGGCGGGATATTACCGCCGATTCGTTGAAGGATTTTCAAGCATCGCAAGACCAATGACTCAACTGCTGAAGAAGGACCGGAAATTTGATTGGAATGACAAATGTGAAGAAAGTTTTCAGCTACTCAAGCTCAGATTAACCACAGCCCCAATATTGATCATGCCCGATGTCACCAAGCCATTTGATGTCTATTGTGATGCATCCAAGACTGGACTTGGATGTGTGTTGATGCAAGAAGGCAAAGTGATATCTTACCTATCAAGGCAACTGAAGCAACATGAACAGAACTATCCAACCCATGACTTGGAGTTAGCAGCCGTAGTGTTAGCCCTGAAGGTTTGGCGTCATTACCTCATGGGTAATCGATGCGAGATATATTCTGATCACAAGAGCCTGAAGTACATTTTCACCCAGAAGGAGCTGAACATGAGACAGCGCAGATGGATAGAATTAATCAAGGATTACGACATGGAAATTCACTACCACCCCGGCAAGGCCAATGTGGTAGCGGATGCCTTGAGCAGACTGCCGTGTCAGTTAAACTCCATGATCGCAATAGAGCAACCAAGCCTGTACCAAGAGTTTGAACAATTCAGACTAGAGCTAGTGAGCGAAGGATTCCTCGCCAGCATTGAACTCCAACCCACTTTGATGAGCCAGATAAAGGAAGCCCAGAAGGGAAATGCCAGCATTGACGGAATAAAGAGTCAGATAGCTGCAGGAAAGGCACCAGGATTCACCATAGACGAAGCCGGAGTTCTTTGGTACAAAGAACGTCTCTGCGTACCATCGGACTCTGACTTGAAGCAAGTCATTCTGCAAGAAGCCCATGACACCCTTTACTCAATCCACCCCGGAGGTACCAAGATGTACCAAGACCTGAAGGAACAATTCTGGTGGCACGGAATGAAGCGAGAGATAGGAAGCTACATCGCCAAGTGTGATATCTGTCAGCGAGTCAAAGCAGAACATCAACGACCCGCAGGACTGTTGCAACCTTTACAGATTCCGGAGTGGAAATGGGATTCTGTCGGTATGGACTTTATCACAGGATTGCCCAAATCTAGCCGAGGAAATGACTCCATTTGGGTAGTCATTGATAGGTTGACCAAGGTTGCCCATTTCATCCCTGTCAAGACCACCTACCAAGGCCCAAAGCTAGCTGAGTTATACATCTCCAGAATAGTCAGCCTGCACGGAACCCCGAAGTCAATTGTGTCAGATAGAGGATCACAATTCACCTCAAGATTCTGGCAGAAAGTACATGAAGGGCTAGGAACCCGTCTGAATTTCAGCACAGCATACCACCCACAGACTGACGGACAGACTGAGAGAGTCAACCAGATCCTAGAAGATATGTTGAGAGCCTGTGTGCTAGAGTACGGATCCAAATGGGAAGACTGCTTACCATATGCAGAATTCTCCTACAACAATAGCTATCAAGCCAGCTTACAGATGGCCCCCTTTGAAGCCCTGTACGGAAGGAAATGCCGTACCCCTCTGAACTGGTCGGAAGTCGGAGATAGTCAAGTCTTCGGCCCCGATGTTCTCCGCGAAGCCGAAGAGAAGGTGCACAAGATCCGCGAATACCTCAAGACCGCCCAATCAAGACAGAAGAGCTACGCCGACAAGAGACGCCGAGAGATGACATTCGAGATCGGAGATTTTGTGTATCTCAAAGTCTCACCCCTCAAAGGAATGCAGAGATTCCAACTCAAAGGAAAGCTCGCCCCCAGATATGTCGGACCATTCAAGATTCTGGATCGCCGAGGAGAAGTCTCATATCAGTTGGAACTACCGGAAGAAATGTCTGCCGTACACAATGTGTTTCACATCTCACTGTTTCTAAGTGTCTAGAAGTGCCTGAGAAGACCGAAGTATTCAAGAACATCGACCACAGAGCCATTGATATCAACAAGGACCTAACCTACCGCGAAGTGCCCATTCGCATCCTGGAAGAAGCATTCAGGACCACCCGCACCAGAAGTATCAAGTTCCTGAGGATACAATGGAGTAACCACACTGAAGAAGAAGCAACTTGGGAACGCGAGGAAGATATGAAGAAGGAATACCCAAATCTCTTTAGTACCTAGTTTTCTCTAGATCTCGGGACGAGATCTTTTGTAAGGGGGAAGGGTTTGTAACATCCCAAGTTTCAACAAAATGAACAAGAGAGAGAGATTCAAGAATCCAAAAATCAGGGTTAACAAAAACTTTTTCTCATCATATAGGTTTATGCATATAGATCACCTTATTAATTATTTTGAGTGTGCAATGGCCATGATGTTTGCCTATGTGTTCTCTCTCACTCTAAAACCCTAGCAATGATCACTTGATCACCCCAAAGTCAAATAAAAAGAAAATAGAAAAGAAATAATAAAACCCAACTTCACACACACATAAGGCTTAGGCCATTTTTTACAAATCCTTGTTATAGACCATTTTAGTTTGCACCATTGGGTGTAAATGGGTACTAAACATATATTAACAACTTTGGAAACCATCAAACACTTTGCAAATCAAAATTGAAGCAAATTTGAGCTCACATGTGATTATGGTCACATGAGCCATTTTTAGTCTGATGACCACTTTGAGCCCCTGGTTTTCTTCTTTCCACTTCTAAACTTTGTCAAACCTTTTCACCTCATCCAAGACAACATCAAGCACTACAACTTTGCCCAAAACCATCACCTCAAATTCATCACCAATTTCAAATGGGAAGCAAGCAAAGTTGGAACTTTCTCACATAATCAAGATCATATGCAAAATGTGATTTTGCATCCCAACTCCATTTTGACCACCACCACCACCAAAATGCTCCATTCAATATTTGATTTCAACCCACCAAAAAGAATTTCAAATTTCGAAAATAATTTTCTTGCGGGCATTCTGTCGAACACATTGCAGGCAGGGTATCAACTTAAGCCCATACCTCATTTTTTTACTTGGACTTGGTCCAATCTTGCTCTCTCTGCACCCTGGAGCCTCCCTCTCACCTCACTACATCAACCTCACCACTTGCACTGACCAATGTTTGGATTAAATCAACACAAACATGCCATGCCGTGGCATGGCATGGCCTCATCGTGCCATCCTCTCACCTGGTCATCTCCAGCATGCCACACCGTGTCAAACGTCTCCCTCTCACCTCCCTGGACGAGCTCATGCCAGCCCTTGACCAAGATCGAGTTCACACGCGTCAGCACACGCGCGCCCAGGGACGCCCAGGACTCGCCCATGCCGCGCCGCAGCGCGCATGGCGCTCACCCTGGACGCCCGCAGCGTGACGAAGCCCCGCGCCCTCGCGTCACCTCCGCACTCCCTCTCAACGCCAGTAGACGCGCGACGGCACACTGCACCGCCTGGACACGGCCACTTGCCCGCGGGAACGCCGCAGACGACGACCGCGTCCACGCCCTCCCGCCATGACCTGCAAGCTTCCCGTCAAGCTCACCGCCGCTGTAGTGCCTCGTTTTCCTCACAATCAAGCGCGTCAGCACCGCGCCATGGACGTCGCCAACACTCCGCGCCCATCACTTGGCTCTTCGCGGCCCTGGACCGACGGCGGCCATGGCGAACCAAGCCGGGCGCCTCAGCCACCTCTCGCCGCTATAAAAGGAGCACTCCTCCGTCCAAACTAAGCACGCCAATCTCTTCCCCACCTCACCAGAGTTCTCCTCGCCGCCTCAATTTCACCAGATAGCCACCACACCGCTGCAATTGCTAGCTCGTTGCCGCCGCCCGTAGCCGAAGCTCGCCGGAGAAGGAGGCCGCCCAGACGCGCCGCTGCTTCCAGGCGCCTCCCCATCATCGACAACGACGCGGCGCACCCCTCCGACGACCGCCGGAGCTCCGACGACGGCTCCGACCCCCTGCTGCCGCCGCGCTCGCCACTGCCTCTCGCCGTCGACGACGACAACCTCCAGCCGTTAGATCATCGCCTGATCCAACGTCTCTCCTTCCCCGTACCGGTTCGGTAAGTTAGTTCCGCTGACGTGTGGGTCCCGCCGTCAGACGGCCTGCTCGTGCTGGACGCGAAGTGGGCCGGCCCAACTCTTTTTCCCGCGCGAGCCCACCAATTCAAATTCGAATTTCCAGAGTTTATGAAATATACAATCTGATGCAAACTTTGAAATTCAATTGTGACAAATCTACTTGGCCAAATTTTACAAACTTTATATTTTTGGAAACCTTATGAAATGGTCTACACTTTGCCACTGACTAGAACCCTAGATCTTTTGTAGAAATGAAATGACAAAATAAACAAGGCAGGGACTTTTCTGCCTTATAATAATTCTTAAAAATCAACCATAAATGCTTTTCAGTAAATTCCACCTCCAATAATTCACTTTTCACTTATACTAATTGTTTCTACAAGAAAATGCTATGCTTACTTTGAATGATCAGGGTTTAGTTGTTTTAAATGCCTTTATGGCTATTTTTCTAGTCAAAGATATTGTCCAAAACTATTACTAAATCTTATGTGGGATTTTCCCTCATTTAAATCTTGTCACCACAATTTCCAAATGAAGTGGAGACTCTGGTTATTTAGGTCCCGTAGGAATTGTGGTGATATTAAATCTTTGTTATGCTAGAATTAAATAGTATGAGGTGCTCACCTCATTTAAATCTTTTTCTCCAAATGCTAAGTGTGAAGAGGTTGACTTGGGTCAACCTAGGTCACACATTATGCATAAGAGAAATTAAATCTTAATAAGATAAGGAGAGGAAATTATTTCTCTAATTAATTCAAAGTAACATTTAAGTTAGTATGAGAGGAAATTATTTTTCTTAAATAATAAGAAAAACACATCCACCAACTTAATAGTAAATAGTGATGCTAGTTTAAATGTGTGAACCATGCTTGTGCATTAGTTTAGTAGATTAGTTTGGTGTGATGATTGTGTACCCCGTATTCGTATTTTAGACGCTAGTACCGAGGAGTACCAGGAGGAGGAGGAGGTCTACTTCCAGGAAGAAGAAGACCACTTTGACCAGTTTCCCAACCAAGGCAAGATAATACTCTTGCAAAGTGCAAAGCTCACCATGAGCAAGGCATTACCCCATTTACTTTATGCTTATGATCCTATTTCCCAGTTTTTACTTCACAAGCTTTATTTACTTTTGTTTTATCAAAGTACTTGTTGATTTATGATTTACTAGGTTAGTATGGAGTTAGTACAAGAGTATCAAACTTAGCCTAGAGGCAAGGCAAATACTTAGCACCCCTCACACCTAGTGGCTAGTGCTAAAAATAAAATGACTACTCTAGATGGGAACTTTGTGTTGATGAAATGATGATGGTGAAAACCTTGGAATGATTAGTCATTTCCATTGAAAGATTTTGAAGGTGAATATGACACTGAAGTTGACTTGGTGACTTTGGCTAAAAACTGATGATTGATTGGATGCGATACCATTCCAATTTTTTGAGTACCCCCACAATACCTGATTATGGGTAGGGCTTAGCTGAAATTTATGTGTCTTAGTATGGGTTCCCTCTGAACACACATCATAGGGGTTATGCTTGAGGCTGCCTCCGTTGTTGAGAAATGATGTGAATTGAAGGTGAATTGTACGGCCAAGCCTCGTGCAGTTCCCGGTTAACAGCTTGGTTTTCACCGGGAGGCCAAGCTCATGGGGAGAGGTGCCTATACTAGGGTGTGTAAGTGAAAGGTTAATGGTTGATGATCCGCGCATCGAGTTACGATTATTCAGGGTTTTATCCCTGACGGATGTAATCAAATGTTGTGGCACAAGTGTGCGACCTCTGCAGAGTGTAGAACTATTCGAATAGCCGCGTCCGCGGATATGGACAATTGGAAAGGCCATTCTGTTTCCGTCATCAGAATTTATGAGACTGGTGTTTTTGAACTTGAACGGTGACTTGGTTTTTGAATCACAACTGAGTTGTGGGAATGACACTAATGTTCCCACTTGAGTTAGTTAGCACCTGAGGAGTTGTTTACAAAAGTGTTTATGAAATAAAATTGGCTTTATGCAAATAAACGTAGAGCTTAGAACACCTTTATGTAAATGCTAGTACTTACTTTAGTATTAGATTGCGAGTACCTAAAGTACTCACGGCTTTGTCCCTGGCTATTCAAATGGCCAGAATATGAAGCCGAACAGCAGTACGAGGAGGACGATCAGCAGGACGTCTACCACAACTAGGAGCTTCTAACGTCAAGCGTTGGCCTGTGGACTAGAGAGTCCTTGTATCTTACGCTTCCGCTATGAACTTGTGTTTGTTCGTTGATCATTAGATCAACTATTTGTGTAATATGGATCATGTGATTCCAAGTTGTAAGACCTTATGGTTTGTAATGAATGATGACTGTGATACTTAACTATTATGCCTCGCAACAACAATTTCCTGGGATTGCGATGTATGACATAATAGGCATCCGGACTTAAAAATCCGGGTGTTGACAATTTCTTTGATCCATTAATGTCCAGTAGCTTTATGCAATGTCCAGAAGTGTTAAGAATGATTATGTCACCTCTGAACATATAAATTTTTATTATGCACTAACCCTCTAATGAGTTGTTTCGAGTTTGGTGTGGAGGAAGTTTTCAAGGATCAAGAGAGGGAAATGATGCAATATGATCAAGGAGAGTGAAAGCTCTAAGCTTGGGGATGCCCCGGTGGTTCACCCCTGCATATATTAAGAAGACTCAAGCGTCTAAGCTTGGGGATGCCCAAGGCATCCCCTTCTTCATCAACAACATTATCAGGTTCCTCCCCTGAAACTATATTTTTATTCCATCACATCTTATGTACTTTGCTTGGAGCGTCGGTTTGTTTTTGTTTTTGTTTGAATAAAATGGATCCTAGCATTCATTGTGTGGGAGAGAGACACGCTCCGCTGTTGCATATGGACAAATATGTCCTTAGGCTTTACTCATAGTATTCATGGCGAAGGTTGAATCTTCTTCGTTAAATTGTTATATGGTTGGAATCGGGAAATGCTACATGTAGTAATTCTAAAATGTCTTGAATAATTTGATACTTGGCAATTGTTGTGCTCATGTTTAAGCTCTTGCATCATATACTTTTCACCCATTAATGAAGAAATACACAGAGCTTGCTAAAATTTGGTTTGCATATTTGGTCTCTCTAAAGTCTAGATAATTTCTAGTATTGAGTTTTGAACAACAAGGAAGACGGTGTAGAGTCTTATAATGTTTACAATATGTCTTTTATGTGAGTTTTGCTGCACCGGTTCATCCTTGTGTTTGTTTCAAATAACCTTGCTAGCCTAAACCTTGTATCGAGAGGGAATACTTCTCATGCATCCAAAATCCTTGAGCCAACCACTATGCCATTTGTGTCCACCATACCTACCTACTACATGGTATTTCTCCGCCATTCCAAAGTAAATTGCTTGAGTGCTACCTTTAAAATTTCCATCATTCGCCTTTGCAATATATAGCTCATGGGACAAAATAGCCTTAAAAACTATTGTGGTATTGAATATGTACTTATGCACTTTATCTCTTATTAAGTTGCTTGTTGTGCGATAACCATGTTTCTGGGGACGCCATCAACTACTCTTTGTTGAATATCATGTGAGTTGCTATGCATGTCCGTCTTGTCTGAAGTAAGGGAGATTTACCACTCATTTAAATGGTTAGAGCATGCATATTGTTAGAGAAGAACATTGGGCCGCTAACTAAAGCCATGAATCATGGTGGAAGTTTCAGTTTTGGACATATATCCTGAATCTCATATGAGAACATTAATTGTTGCTACATGCTTATGCATAAAAGAGGAGTCCATTATCTGTTGTCTATGTTGTCCCGGTATGGATGTCTAAGTTGAGAATAATCAAAAGCGAGAAATCCAAATGCGAGCTTTCTCCTTAGACCTTTGTACAAAGTGCATAGAGGTACCCCTTTGTGACACTTGGTTAAAACATGTGTATTGCAATGATAATCCTGGTAATCCAAGCTAATTAGGACAAGGTGCGGGCACTATTAGTATACTATGCATGAGGCTTGCAACTTGTAAGATATAATTTACATGATACATATGCTTTATTACTACCGTTGACAAAATTGTTTCATGTTTTCAAAACCAAAGCTCTAGCACAAATATAGCAATCGATGCTTTCCTCTTTGAAGGACCTTTATTTTACTTTTATGTTGAGTCAGTTCATCTATTTCTCTCCACCTCAAGAAGCAAACACTTGTGTGAACTGTGCATTGATTCCTACATACTTGCATATTGCACTTGTTATATTACTTTACATTGACAATATCCATGAGATATACATGTTATAAGTTGAAAGCAACCGCTGAAACTTAATCTTCTTTTGTGTTGCTTCAATACCTTTACTTTGATTTATTGCTTTATGAGTTAACTCTTATGCAAGACTTATTGATGCTTGTCTTGAAGTACTATTCATGAAAAGTCTTTGCTTTATGATTCATTTGTTTATTCATGTCATTACCATTGTTTTGATCGCTGCATTCATTACATATGCTTACAATAGTATGATCAAGGTTATGATGGCATGTCACTCCAGAAATTATCTTTGTTATCGTTTACCTGCTCGGGACGAGCAGGAACTAAGCTTGGGGATGCTGATACGTCTCCGACGTATCGATAATTTTTTATGTTCCATGCCACATTATTGATGATATCTACATGTTTTATACACATTATATGTCGTATTTATGCATTTTCCGGCACTAACCTATTAACGAGATGCCGAAGAGCCAGTTGCTGTTTTCTGCTGTTTTTGGTTTCAGAAATCCTAGTAAAGAAATATTCTCGGAATTGGACGAAATCAACGCCCAGGGTCCTATTTTTGCACGAAGCTTCCAGAAGACCGAGGGATAGACGAAGTGGGGCCACGAGGTGGCCAGACACCAGGGCGGCGCGGCCCAGGCCCTGGCCGCGCCGGCCTGTGGTGTGGGCCCCTCGTGACGCCCTTTGACCTGCCCTTCCGCCTACTTAAAGCCTCCGTGACGAAACCCCCAGTACCGAGAGCCACGATACGGAAAACCTTACTGAGACGCCGCCGCCGCCAATCCCATCTCGGGGGATTCAGGAGATCGCCTCCGGCACCCTGCCGGAGAGGGGAATCATCTCCCGGAGGACTCTTCACCGCCATGGTCACCTCCGGAGTGATGAGTGAGTAGTTCACCCCTGGACTATGGGTCCATAGCAGTAGCTAGATGGTTGTCTTCTCCTCATGTGCTTCATTGTCGGATCTTGTGAGCTGCCTAACATGATCAAGATCATCTATCTGTAATTCTATATGTTGTGTTTGTCGGGATCCGATGGATAGAGAATACTATGTTATGTTGATTATCAATCTATTACCTATGTGTTGTTTATGATCTTGCATGCTCTCCGTTATTAGTAGAGGCTCTGGCCAAGTTTTTGCTCTTAACTCCAAGAGGGAGTATTTATGCTCGATAGTGGGTTCATGCCTCCATTAAATCTGGGACAAAGGATGACAGTTCTAAGGTTGTGGATGTGCTGTTGCCACTAGGGATAAAACATTGATGCTATGTCCAAGGATGTAGTTATTGATTACATTACGCACCATACTTAATGCAATTGTCTGTTGTTTACAACTTAATACTGGAAGGGGTTCGGATGATAACCTGAAGGTGGACTTTTTAGGCATAGATGCATGCTGGATAGCGGTCTATGTACTTTGTCGTAATGCCCAATTAAATCTCACTATACTCATCATATCATGTATGTGCATGGTCATGCCCTCTCTATTTTTCAATTGCCCGACTATAATTTGTTCACCCAACATGCTATTTATCTTATGGGAGAGACACCTCTAGTGAACTGTGGACCCCGGTCCATTCTTTTACATCGAATACAATCTACTGCAATACTTGTTCTACTGTTTTCTGCAAACAATCATCATCCACACTATACATCTAATCCTTTGTTACAGCAAGCCGGTGAGATTGACAACCTCACTGTTTCGTTGGGGCAAAGTACTTTGGTTGTGTTGTGCAGGTTCCATGTTGGCGCCAGAATCTCTGGTGTTGCGCCGCACTACATCCCGCCGCCATCAACCTTCAACGTGCTTCTTGGCTCCTCCTGGTTCGATAAACCTTGGTTTCTTTCTGAGGGAAAACTTGCTGCTGTGCGCATCATACCTTCCTCTTGGGGTTCCCAACGAACGTGTGAGTTACACGCCATCAAGCCGCCACACAATAGGGGGGCGCGGGCCCTAGCCTGGCCGCGCCAGCCCCATGTGTGGGCCCCCTGTGGCTCTCCTCTGGTGGCTCTCGGGTGTTCTGGAAGCTTCGTGGACTTCTAAGATGCTGGGCGTTGATTTCGTTCAATTCCGAGAATATTTCCTTACTAGGATTTCTGAAACCAAAAACAACAGAAAACAGGAACTGGCACTTCGGCATCTCGTCAATAGGTTAGTTCCGGAAAACGCATCAAAACGATATAAAGTGTGAACAAAACATGTAGGTATTGTCATAAAACTAGCATGGAACATAAGAAATTATAGATACGTTTGAGACGTATCAGAAGGCTCGGTGCCCTTAGAGTGAAGGTCAATGGCCTTGGATGTGAAAATTACAATGATGGTTTTGAAATGAATGAAGAATTCATAAAGTCCAAGGTCATTGCCATGGTTGCTGTCAAACAAAAGGACACCAACCTTGCACTCAATTTGCAAATCCTTACCAAGCAAGCTGATCTGAATGCAGATGATCTAGTCTCCTATGTGGCAGCCAATGATAACATGGCCAAGACAGGAGAAAGGCTCATGGCGATGAACCGTGTCGATGGATCCTCACACAACCTTGCTTTGAAGGCTAAAGCTGGCCAAGAAAGAGAAGAAGTCTATGAAATCAAAGAAGATGAAGAGATGACTTCAACGAGTGACATCGCAACAGATTTTGCCTTCTTTGCCAAGAAGTACAAGAAGAAGTTCCCAATATCCTTCAATGAGAAGAAGAAGAGAACATGCTACAACTGTAATGAAGATACTTTGCAAATGAGTGCCCTTATGAGAAAAGGGTAGACAAGCCGAAGTTTGTCAAAGGGGTCAAGCCAAGATTGAAGCCAAACCCAATCAATGAACGATACAAGAAGAACAAGGGAAGAGCCTTTGTTGGGGTTGAGTACACTTACGATGAAGAGGAAGAAGATGAGGAGAAGGAGACCGGAGTGGCTGGTTTGGCTTTCTCCAAACCCGGGCCACTCTTCACATATGACTACTCCAAGGATTACTCCACGGAGAATGATATTGGTTCTTCCTTTATGGCTAGAACAACTCATGATGATGAATCCGATGACTCTCCCTCCTCTACGATCATCGGCTCTTGTCTAATGGCAAGAGCAGTGGCGGAGCGTGAACAAAATGCAAGAGGGGGCAAATTCCATAGAGAACTATAAATAAGCATAAAAATGGGGCAAGTGACAGATGGAAATGTCATGATGATATATATGTAAGTATTTTGTTCACACAAATAGTACAAACATGACTAGTTAGAATATACCTGGACTCCTGGACATTGTGACAAATTAAAATTGTACTTGCAAACTTGTGGAGCATTCCAATCAATTACAGCTGCAATATCAGGACAAAATTTTGCAAGAAGTTTCTGCACTTCCTCAAAATTTTGCAAGAAGTTTCTGCACTTCCAGGAAGTTTCCTCTGTTTCTTAACTCTCCGGTCTCTCATCATGGCCTCTTAAAGCACAAGACTGAAATGTGAGCCACCTAACACAAGCAATCGTTGTTTTCAGCCTTAAACGGTCCTTTTGTTTCTCCTCTTTGCTCTTCACCTCTAAAATATTTGCCAAATGATTTGGCTGATTCAATAAAGCTTGGCAATCTCTCACTGCATTGTTGTGTTGCAAGCAAGGACTTGATCCCATGTGAGTTAAAACTCCACAATTGCCAAAGCATCAGGAGCTGTTGTATGTTCTTCAACTTCGTCATCTCGTTTTCTTTTGAAAAAAGATTGCATCTTCTGTTGCTTCCCCATTGCTACATAAATAAGAAATTTGATTGAATCAATTTTTTCATCAAGTAATAAAATAAGTTCAGTGTAATGGACATCTAAAATTACCAGTCATAATTGAAATAAATAAATGATGTGCTCTTAGAAATCAGAATACTCAAAATTGAGATATTGCACACTAATATCAATTGTGTATAGGAATAATCTTAATCCAGAAACATGAGAAGGGGATGGTCTTTACCTGTGAGGCAGGTTACTGGCCGCCGGTTGGAGTGGGGCGCCGCCCCGCCGGGCAGAGCAGCAGCAGCAGGTAGGTTGTGGTCTCGTGGAGAAGGCCAAAGGGGATTGAAGAGGAGGGTCGACGAGGAGCGTCGTCGGGAGAAATTTGAGGCAATCGAACCGTGAGTGCGGAGGAGGACCTACCAATCTACTGCTGTGCCGAGGTCGCCATGGAGATTGGAGAGGCCGAGAGACGAGAGGGCACGATCGCACGACGGCATGACTCCCAGGAGGCGTACGGGAGAAGACACGTTCGTGGGTGTTTGGCCGCTCATCTGTTTTTGGGCTGGGCCAAAGTGCTGACTAATACGTACTAATTTTTTTTTGCAGTTTGGAAAGGGGGGGTCGCAGCCCAGTTTCATCTCTACTACGCTCTGCCAGTGGGCAAGAGAAACAAAGGTAATGGAACCTTCACCTTCTCTATCTAGTGTTCTTGATGATGAAACTGAAAATCAAGAAGAGGTAGCTATGCTTAAGGAACTTTACAAAGTAAGATGCACTCTTCGTGGTGATGCTCTTGTCAAGTTGATTTCTTGATGGACTCCCTCAAAGAAAGGGACGAGTCTATTGAGGAATTAGAATATCATTTGAATGATAAAGAACGGAGATTCAATCTCCTAAGACAAGAGCTAAAAACCGAAAGGTGCATATCTCAAGGTCTTAAGCAACAAATTGAAACTTTTGAACTAGATAAAGTTAAGGACCTTGAAACTATTGAAAGGGCTCAATTATTGGCCCAAGAGCTTGATGCTTCAAAGAAGGATCTTGAAGTTGCTCATGCTTCTCTCACGAGGGATCTTGACCACCTTGAAAAAGCTAACAAGCTTGTTAAGGATGAGCTCAAGAAACTTGGAGAGAACCATGACCTACTCCAAGAAACCTACAAGAAGGCTCTTGGATCAATGAATGATCACATTATTGTTGAAAAAGTTGCTAGTCCTTCCACCTCATTTTCTTGTGAGCATGCTAAACTTGTTGAGGAACATGTTCGTTTGAAAGAGGAATTATCTTTGCATGTTGAGACCAATACATATCTTGAATCCTTGGTGAACAAATATGGTCTCAACTATCATCCAACTGACTCGGCTTGTGAGCAAACATCTATTTTTGAGGAAAATGCTAGGTTGACAAAGGAACTAGCCAAGTTCACCACCGCCAAGAATAAGATGGGATTGGATGACCTTTTGACTAAGAAAATACAAATAAAATATCAAAATATTCAGAAAAATAAAACTAATTCATTTCAAAATTAGAAAAATACAAATAATACATCAAAATATTTAGAAAAATAAAAATAATTCATTTCAAATCAGAAAAATATAAATAATATATAAAAATATTCAGAAAAATAAGACTTATTCATTTCAAATCAAAAAATACAAATAATATATCAAAATATTCATAAAAATGAAAGTTATTCATTTCAAAATCAGAAAAATACAAATAATATATCAAAATATTCAGAAAATAAAAATAATTCATTTCCAGTTTTTGTCTTCCCCCGCCTCCTGTCTTCCCGCCATTCCGCCAATTCTTCCCACCATTGCTTCCCGCCTCTGTCTTCCCCCGCCGCCTGTCTTCCCTCCATTTCTCCCCCACTTATCGCCATTTCTTCCCACCTCTGTCTCCCCGCCTCCTGTCTTCCCGCCCCCCGCTTCCCACCATTTCTTCCCGCCATTTCTTCCCGCCCCAATTTTTCCCGCCATTTCTCACTATATATATGTAGCCCATCTTGGACAACATTATCACATCTCTACAATCTCTCATCACTCTCTCATGGCTTTCACCGTACCCACTCTAACCTACCAGCAGGTGGAGGAGCTTTGCGCCTCGAACTACCCTTGCTCACCGGGCTACCGCGTCCCCGCCGGCTAGAGCCTAAGCGCCGGAGGTGTGCCGGTCTCTCCCGTTCCTCGGGGTACTGCGCGCCGGGCAGCCATCACGAACCACTACTACCTCGACCTCACGCCGGAGCAGCGGATGAATCCCCGCTGGCATCCCGACAACCAGCAGACTTGGGACGCCTTCTTCATCAATCGGCGTGAGAGGGCGCTCGCCAGGTATGAGGAGGACGGTCTGCCTCCTGGGAACTTCAACGAGGCCGGCCGACGGCTATGGTGGGGAGGCCAGACTCTACAGAGCGTCATGGACTACATCACGGCCGACAATATCCCCCGCCCGCGCTACCCTCAGTGCCAGTCGAGGTTCGAGCCACAAGCGCCGCCCGATGACAGCGACGGCGACAACAACGGCAACAACGACGACGGTGGCAACTTAGAAGGCGACGACTACCAGTAAAATGGTGGTGACTACGGAGACTACGAGTATGCATATTATAGGCCTAGGCAGCAGTATGACTAAATCACTCCAACATTCCAAGATGTACTCCTAGGCCTAGGCATGTCCTTCACATCATTGGCTGTAGTTCAAATTTCATGTATCATCAGTGGTATCTCAAATCAATCGAATCATTCGAAAATGGACACCAGACAAATCACAGATGATATAATTCACATGATCCATACAAAGTTTGGAACAAATATCCCTCAACAAAGTTTGGTACAATAAATTATTACACATCATTTCTTCCCTTGTGTCCCTTGCTTACGATTGTGCCGTAACCATGGAGCATCCTCATCATTTAACCTAATGCTTGGGTCAGTGTTCACTTTGAAGGGCGGAATTTCACCAAACTTATTATAATCTTATGACATGTCTGTCTTGTTCTCCACTCCCACGATGTTTCTTTTCCCTGCAAGAACTATGTGGCGCTTTGGATCATCGCATGATGTACTCATTTTCTTATCTTTCCTTTTCCTCGGTTTGCTACTCATGTCCTTCACGTAGAAAACCTGAGCGACATCTTTGCCTAGGATGAATGGTTCGTCAAGGTAACCAAGATTGTTGAAATCCACCATTGTCATTATGTATTGCTCGTCCACCTTTACCCCACCTCCTGTTAGCTTGAAACATTTGCACATGAACAAAGGGAGCTTAAAGGAGGGTCCATAGTCAAGTTCTCATATCTCCTCTATGTAACCATAATATGTGACCTTTTTCCTATTCTCGGTTGCTGCATCAAAGCGGACACCACTGTTTTGGTTGGTGCTCTTTTATCTTGGGTGATCGTGTAAAATGTATTCCCATTTATCTCGTACCCTTGGTTAGTCGATATAGTCGAAGATGGTGACTTGACCAACATGTACAGCTGATCTCCAACATCATTGTCACTCATTAAATGTTTTCGCAACCAACCATCGAAAGTCTCCATGTGGGCTTTTGTAATCCAGGATTCAGGTTTCCCCGGGGTGTTCGAGCGTAAAATATTCTTGTGTTCCTCGAAGTACGGAGCCACCAAGCTGGAATTTTGTAGAACTGTGTGGTGTGCTTCAGTCATAGAATGGCCGTCCATACATATCGTTGATTTCCTTCCGATCGTGCCTTTTCCACTTAGTCTCCCCTCGTACCGCGATTGAGGAAGACCAATTGGCTTAAGGTCAAGAACATAGTCAACACAAAACTCAATTACCTCCTCATTTCCATAGCCCTTGGCGATGCTTCCTTCTAGCCTAGCACGGTTACGAACATATTTCTTTAATACTCCCATGAACCTCTCAAAGGGGAACATATTGTGTAGAAATACAGGACTGAGAATGGAAATCTCTTCGACTAGGTGAACCAGGAGGTGCGTCATAATATTGAAGAAGGATGGTGGGAACACCAACTCGAAACTGACAAGACATTGGACCACATCGTTCTGTAACTGTGGTAGATCTTATGGATTGATTACCTTCTGAGAGATTGCATTGAGGAATGCACATAGCTTCACAATGGTTACTCGAACATTTTCCGGTAGGAGCCCCCTCAAAGCAATCGGAAGCAATTGCGTCATAATCACGTGGCAGTCGTGAGACTTCAGGTTTTGGGACTTTTTCTCCACCATATTTATTATTCCCTTTATATTCGACGAGAAGCTAGACGGGACCTTCATACTGCTCAGGCATTCAAAAAAGATGACATTCTCTTCTTTGGTAAGAGCGTAGCTGGCACGACCTTGAAACCGTTCCGGATGCCGGTTTTCTAGGTCTTTCAAACGTTGTTGGTCTTGCCATGCTTCCTTTGTATCATTTGTCTTCCCATACACGCCCAAGAAGCTTATCAGGTTCACGCAAATATTCTTCGTAACATGCATCACGTCGATTGCAGAGCGGACATCTAGGACTTTCCAATATTCTAGCTCCCAAAATATAGATTTATTCTTCCACATGGGTGCGTGCCCGTCAACTCCCTGCGGAACTGATTGTACGCCAGGACCCTTTCTAAAGATGACGTTCAAATCCTTGACCATATCAAATACATCAGCACCAGTATGTTCCGTAGGCTTCGGCCGGTGATCTGCCTTGCCGTTGGCTTGCCTTTCTTTCTTAAGTTATGATATCGGGTAAGAAATCGATGATGCTCCAGGTACACATTCTTCTTACAATTATCCAAATATATACTTTCAGTCTCATGTAAGCAGTGCGTGCATGCATTGTATCCCTTATTTGTCTGTCCCGAAAGGTTACTAAGAGCAAGCCAATCATTGATGGTTACGAAAAGCAACGCTCATAGGTCAAATTCCTCTTCTTTGTTCTCATCCCACACACGTACACCAGGTCTGCCCCACAACTGTAAATGTTCATCAACTAATGGCCTTAGGTACACATCGATGTCGTTACCGGGTTGCTTCGGACCTTGGATGAGCATTGGCATCATAATAAACTTCCACTTCATGCACAACCAAGGAGGAAGGTTGTAGATGCATAGAGTCACGGGCCAGGTGCTATGGCTGGAGCTCTGCTCGCAAAAAGGATCCATGCCATTTGTACTTAGACCAAATCTTAAGTTCCTTGCGTCACCTGCAAAATCTTTGAACTCTCTGTCGATCTTTCTCCATTGCGTTCCATCAGCGGGGTGTCTCAACTCCCCGCCCGACTTACGGTCCTCTTTGTGCCATCGTAACAATTTGGCATGCTCTTTGTTCCTGAACAGACGTTTCAACCGTGGTATTATAGGAGCATATCACATCACCTTGGCGGGAACCCTCTTCCTAGGTTTCTCGCCCTCAACAACATCACCAGGGTCATCTCCTCTGATCTTATAATGCAATGCAGTGCATACCGGGCATTCATTCAAATTCTCGTATTCACCGCGATAGAGGATGCAGTCGTTAATGCATGCATGTATCTTTTGAACCTCTAAACCTAGAGGGCAGACAACCTTCTTTGCTTCGTACGTACTGGCGGGCAACTCGTTATTCTTTGGAAACATATTCTTCATCATTTTCAGTAATTTTTCAAATCCCGAGTCAGATAGACCTTCATGTGCCTTCCATTTCAGCAAATCCAGTGTGCAGCCCAGCTTTTTAGACCATTATCGCATCCTGGGTACATCGACTTTTTGTGATCCTCTAACATGCGATCCAAATTCTCCCTCTCCTTTTCAGTTTTGCAGCCTCTCCGTGCATCAGCAATTGTCCAACCAAGATCATCATCGGGCTCATCACTTGCCTCTTCTTCACCTTCCCCTTCACCTTCCCCTTCTGCTTCCCCTACTTCAGCATCCTCCATGAAAGTATCACCGAAATGATCAGGATAGCTATGATCATCCCCTTCTTCATTTTCTTCCATTCTAACCCCTCTTTCTCCATGCTTGGTCCAACAATTATAGCTTGGAATGAAACCGTACCGAAGCAGGTGCACGTGAACAACTCTTGAGGAAGAGCAACCCTTTTGATTCTTACAGTCAGCACATGGACATATAACAAACCCCCCCTGCTTGTTCGCATTAGCCACTGCGAGGAAATCATTCAAACCCGTAATAAATTCGCTTGAGAGTCGGTTACCGTACATCCATTGCCAATTAATCTGCATTATTATTATATAAAGTATATAATTAACCATCATGCATTTGTTAAACTAACTAGCTAGAAATAATAGAAATTAAACTATGAACTGCACATGCATATTTATCAATGACACATGAAAGGTTCAAGTTGCTAACCGCGATCGAGGAGGAAAAATAAATGAGAAAGCTTAAGTGTGGCTCGGACACTTCATATCATGTTTGTTTTATATGAACACAAGTGGCATCATACTCTCGGGCATTTCATCGAACACCTCTTGTGCATAAGAGGAGAAAAGCCAAACCCACCACCCCTCGTGAATAGAAGTGGAACACCAAGTGGCTCACACACACAATCCAAGTGTGCTGCAACAGTATGGCCAGACCAACCGGGACTAAATGTCCGCCCGTACACCAGCTGTCGACCGAGGCCGTTGGGCCCAGAGCTTTAGTCGCGGTTCTCCTGCAGAACCGGAACTAAAGACCCCATTAGTCGCGGTTCAAAATGTTTGGAGACTAATGGGGTGGTATGGAAGCCCTCTTTTCTACTAGTGCCGACACGACAATGAACCTGCCGCTCTACTCCTACAAACCCTCAACACATGCATCACAACATTGCCACCAAGGGCTGTCAACTAGAGAAAATCACATCAACACCAACAACCCGCACGATCGCTATAGGATTTCGAGTATGACAAGAAATAGATTGAATTAAAGGGATAAACCCAGAACTAAATTCAGTACCACGGTACATGCCCACAATTTTTCTATTAAAAAGACATCACTGAAAAGAGGTCCATATGTATCTCAAACGATCCAGAGTGACTATCTCCAAGTCACCACTAATTAAGAAACAACGAAATCAAAGCAAATATTGTACACAAGTACACATTGGTTAGCTATTTCTCATAGGCCGAGATGGGATTTGTTCACAAGTAGACGGAGCTATCTCTCTTCGAAGCTTATCAATAATTTCTGACCCATCTAAAAAATATTCTGACTCGACTAAAAAATAGATTTCAAAAATTGTTTACTCGATCAACCGAGGTAAATTCATTATCTTCAAGACTAGTAACCCATATAGCATGAGAAAGATGGAACTAGGGATGAATCCTCTTGGCAGCATGTTGGTCATCACCGTCGTGGTCTGAGCACGGTGACCCGTTGCGCTTTCCAGATCTTTGGTACCGCAGAGCACATAACCATGAGTTATCAAAACGCTGGGCGGCCAAGTCATGCTGTTCTACAATGAGATCTCGAGGCGAGAGTAGGGTGGGGCGGTAGCCCCCGTTGATGCTCCGCCGGCGGAATAAATCATCCGGCGGCGATGGCAGCTGGAGTTGGTGGTTCCATGCCAAGGAACCAACCTTACACTTGGATTTGTCCTTGTGAATGTTGGTGGTGTCACTCTGGTACCGGCGGTCGCTCATAATACAGCAGAGCGTCGCGTCGTCCTCGACCCAGACGGCCCTCATCTCGTCGTTGAAGGAATAGTTATCCGGCATATCGCTGTAGAAGCTGTAGCGCAGTTCCCACTCGCCAGGAAGCCTCTCGTGCAGCTTCTTCTGCTGACCTTCCTGCACCAGCTTAGGCGTCGGCATGGCCCAGATATGAAGTGTAATCTTTGCATGATCATGCAAGTCGAGGACGTGAACTGCCACGCACGGCTGCCCGCCCAGCTCAAGGACATCCATCGCCACGACAAAGCACTCGTTATTGTTCGGCATCAGATGGTACCTATGGTACGCCTCGCTCGTCACATCGATCACCAGTATCATGTCCGGCATACGGGAATACACGTCTGGTTTAATGAGCACGTAGAGCTTGTCGCCGACAAGGACCGGCGGCGACCCGAAGCCATGGTACCGGAAGAGCTCCGGGTGCCGGCGCCACCCGCCGCCGCCGCTGCCTAAGGTGTGCACATCTAGGTAGTTGTTGCCCACTGTCTTTGGGTTCCCGAAGGGAAGGCGGAAGAGCTTGTACTGGCCAGTGGATGCGCTGAACCCCATGGCGAAGACGTACTGGGTCCTCTCCACCTCCACGTAAGGCGGCGGCGCAGGTGCCGGCGGGATCTTGATGTTCTCGCCGGTGACCGGGTTGCACACGAATAAAGGCCAGCATCCGTCAGAGGACGCATAGAGGATAAACCCGTTACAGATGTTGGCGGGGACGTAGCTGGTGGCTAGGCCGGTGACGTGGCACATCATCTTGCCGGACGAAACGCTGTACACCGTAGTCTCCACCGTCATTCCCTGCGGCTTCGTCTGGGAGATGAGCAGCGCCTCCACGGCGCCGCCGCCGGAGATGACGTGGGTGGCGTGGGCATGATGGATGTTGACAAAGTATTGGTCGGTGAGAACAAAACGCCATAGCCTGCAGACGCAACGACATCGGGCGACGTCCCTCGTCGGCAACTTCAGTAGGATCTCACGCAAAATCTCCTCTCCGATCGAATCCATGGACTGAACAAACAGAACGACCAGATTCGAGAATACGCCCCGGACGACCAGATTAGATTGACACCGGAGTCTATCTCCTTTATTGGTAGGCTTATTAGAGATAGAGTTTGGAACCGACCTAGTCCATATAGAGTTCCATAGTTATACGTTGTAATCTCTCCCTATCTCTCCCGAACTCTACCTGTACCGAACTACTATATATACATGGCAATAGATAGCTCGGAAACTATCCGAGTAGATTGAAACTACCTGATCATATTGTGTTCTTATATGGTATCAGGCCGGCTCTTCCGCCGGTAATCCATCGCAAGCTTCGACGTCGCCGCCTGCTGGTTCTTCCCCAGCCGCCATGGCGTCCTCCTCCCAACCGCCGATCAACCTCGGCCTTCCTCCGCGAGAGCTTCTCACCAGAGATAATTACCCGATCTGGCGCTCCCAGGTCCTGCCCGCGATCCGCGGTGCACAACTCGTCGGCCTCCTTGATGGCAGCGATGCTGCTCCGCCGACAGAAGTGGAGATCGCCCCCGCCGACAAAACCTCCGGCACTGCTGCCAAGATGGGGCCGAACCCTGACTATGCCTCTTGGCTGTCTCGCGATCAGATTGTCTTGTCATACCTTCTGCAGTCACTGTCTCGCGAGATTCTGCCTCACGTTCACCGGATTGAACACACCGCCGGCGTCTGGCGCGCCCTCCAAGAGATGTTCGCCGCCCAGAACGAAGCCAAAATCAACAATCTGCTCGTTGCCCTTGCCAACACCAAGAAGTTGCAGATGACGACCTCGGAGTTTCTCTCCAAGATGCAAGGATTTGCAGATGATCTCATTGCTGCTGGTCATCCTCTTACCGATCGCCAGCTCGTCTCGTATATTCTCGCCGGACTTGGCGCTGACTACAATGCCCTGGTGGCCGCTCTCGGCGTTGCAACGACGCCGATCACCTTGAGCCTTCTCTTCTCTCATCTGCATGCGTATGATCAACGGCAACTGATGCTCAATGGTCCCTCTCCTCCGGAGTTCGAGACCTCTGCCAACGCCGCTCGATGTGCTTGGCTCTTGCATGAAAAACAGGATTAGCAGATAAGTATGTAGCTCCCAAATTATCACACCATAAACAAGGCGTCTGTCGCTGTCTAACACCCAACTCAGCAAGCAAAGACTGAACCCACATCATCTCAGCCGTTGCATTAGCCACTGACTTATACTCTGCTTCAGTACTTGACCTGGATACTGTAGCTTGCTTCTTAGCACTCCACGAGATCAGATTTGGACCAAAAAACACAGCAAATCCTCCAGTAGACCGACGGTCATCAACACAACCCGCCCAGTCGGCATCAGAGAAAGCACTGACAAGTGTAGAGGCAGACTTAACAAATGTTAACCCAACTGTCATAGTATGCTTAACATATCTCAAAATCCTCTTAGCAGCAGTATAGTGAACAGTATAAGGCGCATGTAAATACTGACAGACTTTGTTAACTGCATAAGAAATATCTGGACGTGTGAGAGTAAGGTACTGTAAAGCTCCCACTAAACTCCGATATTTGGTACTATCATCTGGACCCAACGGATCTCCTTGGTGAGCAGTAATCTTCTCAGAGGAAGACAATGGTGTAGGCATACCTGTACAATTTAACATGCCAACCCGTTCCAAAATATCACGAGCATACTTGGACTGACTGAGAACAATACCATTATCAATTTTCTGAACTTCAACTCCCAGAAAGAAACTCAAATCACCAAGATCTTTCAAAGCAAACTCTTGACTCAAATCTTTCAGTAGAGCATCAGTTGCAGCTTGAGAGGAACTAGCAACTATGATATCATCCACATATATAAGCATAAAGATGGTGATATTGGGCTTACGATAGATAAACAGAGAAGCATCAGATCTGGAAGCAAAGAAACCAAGAGCAAGTAGTTTAGAGCTCAACCGAGAGTACCATGCTCGAGGTGCCTGTTTTAGTCCATAGAGGGCCTTATCTAGTTTGCACAAAAAATGTGGTGTGCTGCTGTTTTCATACCCAGGAGGTTGTTTCATATATACTTCCTCTTCCAGAACACCATGAAGAAACGCATTCTTGACATCCAACTGTCGCAAGCTCCACCCTCTGGAAACAGCTAAAGACAACACGAGACGAACAGTTGCAATTTTGACAACAGGACTGAAAGTGTCTTCATAATCAATTCCATACCGCTGTTTAAAACCTTTAGCAACAAGACGAGCTTTATAACCATCTGATTTACGCTTCACCTTATACACCCATCGACAGTCAATGACATTTTTACCTTCACGTGGAGGTACCAATCTCCACGTCCTATTGCGCATGAGAGCATCATATTCCTCATCCATTGCTCCTTTCCAATTTAGATCAGCAAGAGCAGATTGTAAATTGGTCGGTTCATCAGTTGCAGCCGTCAAAAGCCATCGGACCGTGCCATCTTTGTACTCACGGGGCTTGACAATTCCTCGAGACGCACGTGTAGTCGGACGCTGAGAGGGCACAGGCTGAGCTACACGAGAAGAAGGAGCAGCCGATCCAGTGTGGCCAGCAGGATCTGATGAACCAGGCGCAGACTGCGAGGCGCCAGGATCCGCTGTGGCTGCGCTGCGTGCTGTTGAGCTCGGGCTGTGCTGTGCATGCGGAAAGCTGTCCGCAGAAGATCCAGGCGGGGACGACGCCGCGTCCCGCCCATGCGTGCGAGGCCCACGCTGCCCGCCTGACGAGGACGCAGAGCCTGGCGGGACAGAAAGCGATCCCGAGACGTCAGAGACGGATCCCGAGGGCACCTGGGAGGATCCCGAAGCAGATTCTGTCAGAAAATCCCCATGGGAGTCTGTGCTGCTGTTGTTTTCTCCTGAATGCTGGAATGAGCTGCTCGGAGCACTGTTTTGGCCAGAATTTTCGCCTGCTGCTACGTCTCGACGAGCTGCACCCTGTAGATCATAAGGAACAACACTTGTAGATGGGTTAGTAGCATGAGTATTTTCCATAATAGAATCACTAATAGTGTCGTCCCCCTGCTCAAAATTGCAAAGTGAAGGATCAAGGAGAAGAATTTGTTTTCGAAGAAGAGCACCAGCATTAGGGTGTAGGGATTTGAAAGGGAAGACTGCCTCATCAAAAACGACATCACGAGAAATATAGACTCGTCCAGTGGACACTTCGAGACATTTAACTCCTTTATGTCGAGGGCTGTAACCTAGAAAGACACACTGTTTGAGATACTCGATCCTTATTATGTTTTTGGTTTTTGGTTGTACATGGAATTGCACATGGAGATCACATTACGAACGTACATACTCCCTCCGTCCTAGAATACGGCCACTTTATTTTTTGAGGCAAACTTTGATTAATAATTGGATCAATAAAAGTTAGATGATATTTAAAACTATATCATCTGATGCACATTTCAATAAACTTTTCAATGGTATATTTTTGAATGACATAAAACTTATATTTGATTGATTAAATCATGGTTAAAGTTTAGCACGAAAAACGATGTGACCTATTCACATACGGAGGGAGTATATGTTCTTTGAGAAAGACTCCATGAGTGGCCAGTGGGCCTCGGATACAGAAAGACTTTAACGACTCGCCCCACGTCGCCCCACTCTATGGTGACGGGTGCTGACAAAACCCTAGCCCCACCCCCACCGTTTTCCCCCTCCTCGCCGCTACTTGAGGAGACCACCGGAAGCCGTGTGGTCACTGATGAAGGTGGTGACAAGGTTCTCATCGCTCCGCTCTCTCACGAGGGACCTTGGAATTCGAGGCGTCTCCCTCTGGTGGTGTGGAGGCGAGCAGCGCGTGCGATGCATGTCCCTCTCCTCTCCTCCGAGGAAAGTGATGAGACGGGGGGTCTTTGGCCGTGGTGCGGGGGTCACGGCTTCGATTCCCTTGTCCATAACAGAAGGATGATGACTCCCGCTCTTCTAGCGCGCCCACTGGGATGGGCATACCCCTATTGGGTTCCACTGTTCATACCGGATGCGATCCAACTGGAGATCCACGTAAGTTTTGAAAAGCCCAAGAATCATTGGCGGTTGACATAGATATGCCTAGTAGGCATGCCGAATAAGGTACCCTGGATCTATAAGAAAGCATTAAGCCCATAGACCCAAAGCTTTGGAGGCCCAAGAGATTAAGGATCTGCGGGTTAACAAATGGCGTTGTTGTCGGCTGCAGGCGAGGTCTTCGTTGATGTCTTACATGATTTGCAACATATGAATAAACAAATTTGCTACAATTTATTTGCGGTTTTGCTACATGTGCACAATATGTTTGCTATGGGGTCTCCGGCGAGATGTTCAGTGAGTTCTCCGGCGAGTTCCACGACGATATCTTTTTTTTGTTTTGCTACAATAGCATATTTTGTTCGCTACAAGCTCTCCGACGAGTCTCCGGTGGTGTGTCCGGCGAGCTCAACCTTTTTGTTTATTTCGTGGGTGAATCATTTTTGCTACACTGAAGCAAAATCGAGATTTTTTTTTGCTACCCGGCAGCAAAAAGGACACGTGTCAGCACGGGGACCCTGGGGCTGGAAAATCAAATCCCCCGGGAAACGCCCAGCACTGCCCCAAGCGATGGAACGCCGCGCTGCCTCCTCCTTCCGCGCGTGATGCGTGTCTATGGGACCCACCACACCCCACGTTCTCTCTCCTTATCCTCTATCCCCATCCTCTCACTTTTTACCTGCAGAGAGCAGCCGAGGTGGACGAAGCCATGGTAGGAGCCTCCCAGCACGAACTCGAGCGCCAGCGCTGGTGGCTGCTCCGCCATCGGGGAGGGGAACACGGCGCGGAGGCGGCCGAACTGCAGCACGCTGGCAGCGCGACGGGCTAGGCACCTGGGCTGTCTGCGTGCGTAGAGCGAAGTGATTCTCTGCGTACATGCCATATCAAGGGAGGGCCGAGCTCGTCACGGATTTCCGGCCGGCCCACTACCTCCGACACCGACGACCACCACTGCATCCTATTGGTCCTCGTCCTCCCCCACACGGAGCTCCGCTCCTTTGCGCGCGCCCGTATTTTTCTCCGATCTCCTCCGATGCGGCCACAAAGCGAACGTCGTCATCAGGGCCAGCAAGGTCGAGGTCCACATGGACACCGGAGGAGTCACGCTCGAGGGGGCTGCGCTTGTGTGCTCCATCATGTTCCATCCCTACTCGTCTATGTGGAAGTTGCTGCTGGCGGTTCAGGATGCTGCTACCTTGGGCGTCCGATGTTGCTACTGGCGGAGGCCGGCTTTGCTATCTTAGGTATTCAATGTTGCTACTGGTGGGGGAGGCTTTTTTGCTACAAGCTTTTCTATATTACGCGTCTGGCATTGCTACCGGCGGCTCTGGCGTTTGTCCCTTGGGCGGACGAAGTTGCTGCAAATTTAGGCTACGCTGCTAGTTAGCATCATGCCAGGTTTTCGTTGACTTCTCCGACAAGGTCTTCATTATGTAGAGTTGCAACATATGAATTTTTCTTTTGCTACAACTTTTTTTTACCAATTTGCTACAATTGCACTATATGTTTGCTACGGGCTCTCCGGCGATGTCTCCAGCCATCGATGTCTCTGACAATATCATTTTTTGCTACAATGTTGCTACCAGATTTTCCGGCGGTGTCGTCGACGAGGTCTCCGATGAGCTCTATCTTTTTTTCGGTGAACAGTTTTTTGCTACATGCAGTTGCTGCCGGGGGTGTTTATTTTGCTACCGGAGGTGTTATTTTGCTACATACAAATCTAACCGTACATGATATTGATCCGACGATTGGGGACCCAGGGGCTGAGGAATCAGATCCCGGTAGACGCCCAGCAATGTCCTTAACAAAATGCATAATGCAGTAGTACTCGGGACCTGTTAATAAATAAAGCATACGGCTCATGTATCAAAAATAAAAAAGAAATATTTTGAAATCCAACACCTACCAAATCATCAAATGTGGCGACGACCTGGTTTGTGCCATCCTAGCACCAAGCCAGCGGCGTGACCATAGCTCAGCGCAGGCTCGTGCTAAGTATTCATTTTAGGAAGAAAATCTTATACGACCCGGGTTGTACAGCCCAGGTCGCTGGACCAACACTAGTAGGAAAACACTTATAGGTGGAACTTAGTTCTGTGGCGCACCACCAAAAATGCGCCACATAAAGTTATTTTGTGGCGCACAAGACACGGTGCGCCACAGAAATAGCTTAATTTTGTGGCGCACCAGAGATCCATGTGCCACAGAAATTTGGTGGGGCCAGCCCCAATCATTGGTTTCACTATTTCTGTGGCGCACATGATCACGTGCGCCACAGAAATAAGACATTTTGTGGCGCACTAGTCTTGGTGCGCCACTGAATTAAGACTTTCTGTGGCGCACGTGATCATGTGCGCCACAGAAACTACACATTTCTGTGGCGCACATGAGTTCCATGCGCCACAGAACTTTTTTTGGCTCCCCACGCAACTCCACCACCCCCCGTGGATCGCCTTTTTTACCTCTGTAAAAAATAAAAAAAATAGATAAAAATTTCAAAAAATAAATTCCTTCAAGATGCCCATGTATTATGTCATCTTTTACCACTGAGAATTAACAAACAATAATTTCGAATTTTTTTGCAAAATTGCGTGGGAAAATCATCAAACTGGATTTCTGGTTGCATACGAACTCGAAAAAAACGCATAATATATCAAAATATTCCCACGAAAAATCTACATCCGAATTCACCCGGGCTTGCCCGGTTGGACAATTTTTAGAATCTCCAAATTCGAAAAGAGTAAAAAGTTACGGGCAGTTAAAGATTTTTTGCTGCAAAATACAAAAAAAGAAGAAAAAAAATCTGTGGCGCACCAAGTTCCCATGCGCCACAGAATTAACGTTCAAAATTTGAAATTTCTGGCGCCCACTTCTCCTTCTCTCCTCCATTTCTCCCCTTCTCCACTTCTCCCCTTCTCCCCTTCTCCACTTCTCCCCTTCTCCACTTCTACTCTTCTCCTCCTCTCCTCTTCTCTTCCTCTCCTCCGCTTTTCCACTTCTCCTCTCTCCTCTGCTCCCCCGGCGACCAACTCCGGCGACCAACTCCGGCGATCTACTCCGGCGACCTCCTCCGGCGACCACGACCAACACCTCCTCCGGCGACCACCTCCTCCACAACAACCACCTTCTCCTCCTCCTCCGGCGACAACAACAACCACCACCACCACCTCCTCCTCCTCCTCTACCACCACCACCACCACCACCACCACCTCCACCTCCACCTCCTCCTATTCCACCACCACCACCTCCTCCGGCCGGCCTCATCCTCCACCCACCCACCCACCCCATCCACCCCACCCACGCTACCAACCACCCACCTCCGGCGACCTTCCAGAAAAATAAAAAAAATCAGCGGCCCCAGATCTAGATCTAGATCTAGATCTGGCCGCCACTTTTTTTGAAATTTAAAAAAAATTCTATGCCGCACCGGCGGTGGTGCTCCACAGATATAAGACTTTCTGTTTCTGTGGCGCACCACCGCCCGGTGCGCCACAGAAATAAGACTTTCTGTGGCGCATGGGCAGGTGCGCCACAAAATCCTTATTTTTGTGGCGGGAAATCTGTGGCGCACCACCCATGCGCCACAGAATGTTTTTTTTGGTGCGCCACTGATGAGGCTTTTCCTACTAGTGACCAACTCCTAGATAAGACACGTGGCTATTCTCAACAAAAAAAAGGTAAGACACGTGGCTTTTCGAATCTCAAAGCAATGTTGAACTGATCCCCTTGTTAGCAGACTCGATTCTGGACTAGCTAGGCAGACCAACTCGCACGTTAGAATCGATTTCCCTTCAAAGCAATGCGGAAGCATAGACACCATGGGTGCTCGCCCCGGGAACGGATCCACCGGCGCTCCACCCTGTCATCCACTGATCGGATCATCCTGCCGCCAGTAGGGTTTCCAAGGAACCCTAGAGAGCAAATATCTTGATGAATACAAGAGGGAACAAGATTTGACTCGGTAGAACGGTAGATCAGGGCCTCCTCTAACTTTTCCCCGGAGGGATTTGAATTTGGGTGGAGGAGGAGGGAGATCTGAGGATTTTGGTGTTTCTATCAATGGAGTATGAGAGAGAGAGCTCAAGAACAGCTTGTAGTGTAGTGCCTAACTGTTCAGAGGTAGGAGAAGGGGTTTTTATAGTGTCACTTGAAATCTGGTCGTTGCCACTTGACACCTCAGCATTTCTTCGAGGAACCCGATCAACCGGGCCTCGGACCGGGCCGTCCGGCTCAGGGGCCAGTCAGACCGGGCCTAGGACCGGACCATCCGGTCCAAACCGGAGTTGGGACCGGGCCTTGACCGGGGCATGTATTGTCGCGCAGTACATGGCCTCAGGATACCACCAGAGCAGGAGCCGGTTGGCGCCGGGGCGTCCGATTCACATCCCGGTCCGATCGGGCGGGAGACCGGACCATGTCGGTCCAGACCGGGCGAAGGGAAAACTTTACTGGAATGTGCCCGGTGTGCACCGGTCCTGGGGCCGGTCGGCGCCGGGCAACCCGGTTCCACGGCCGGTCTGACCGGGCCTATGACTGGCCAGGTGCTGAGCAGTCCTTCTTTATTTTTGTCGAAGTAGGGGTCTCCCTTTACCTTCTTGTTCCATTGATACACCATTATACCTATTTGGCTAATACCTGGGAATAATCTCATAGACTTGTATTAGACCAAATACTCTAGCAAGGTGTCATTGTTACCAAAATAATGGATAAGGGTAAAATACCCTTACAATCTCCCCCTTTTTGGTATACGATGACAAACCGAGCTAGAGTCACATATAGATATTATGATGAGCTTAAACCTTGATTCCTATAAGATATTAAGACATGTCCCCCATAATGTGTGCACTTGGAGAATTTGCGTTTGAATGCAAAGTGCACCATTTGTGGAATATGAGAAGCTCCCCAATATCTTTAGGAAACAAGCATGGTATGGACATGTGTATATCAAGATATATACGCATAAAGCATAATCATCCTAACATAGAGATTAAGCATACAAATACTTGTCCATACACGAATTATCCAAAGTAGCAAATGGTTCTTGAAATGAAAAGCAAGCAAATAAGCACAAGCAAAATAAGAAGAAAATAAAGTATCAACATGGCTTGTGCAGCCAAGGGAACCCCGTGATCCTAGACTCTACTCTCTTCTCCCCCTTTGGCATCGGAACACAAAAAAGGTGAAGAAAAGAGTAGGGATGCTAGCGCTCCCATCAATAGAAATCTGTCCCACCGAGTGGAGAGCCACCATCACCATCCTCGTCGTCATCATCATCTTCATATTCTTCATTGTCTTCATCTTCATGTTCTCCATATCCAGCAGCATCAGGATCCTGAGCAGATCTAGGAGGAAGACCACCATGAGCATATAGGGAGAGATCAAAGTTCTGGAGCATCTCATCATCAATGGGAGGCATCTCCCAAGTTGGTGCAACCACAGGCTCCATCTCAGGTCTAGGAGGAGGAACAGGGTTATTTCTTGCAGCCATGAACTCATTTTGGCGCCTCCTAGTCTCCTGGTTCAAGGCAAGGCTTTGATCGAGCAACATCATTGGTATTCATGCACATCTACCACAGGCTGGCCAAGAAACGAGAGGCACCGCGCTTGGGGCGCCTAGAATAGCTGGAGCTAGCTGCAGGATCGTGCCTCTCCTTAGAACGGTGCTCAGAAGGCATCATAGATGGAACTTCCGGTCTATCTCCCTGTTGGGGAATCTTGTAAGGTTCCATCTTGATTAGCTGTCCTTTCTTGTCGTTGGGAGTTGGCACAACTTTATTGATGAGCTGTTGAATATACTAAGCATAGTTTGGAGTCATGTGTTCTCGAACAGAACGCCTGAGTTCACAGTAGAGGAGGTCACAACCATCAATAGTCTTCAAGTTTTCAGGACAACAATAGTACATGAGATTAAGATGGTAGGCCCGGAATTCACTTGTATCTCCTGACTTGCTGATGAGATTCTCACGGAAGAGCTTGGAAAGCACAAAGTAAGAATAGTACATTTCGAAGATAGTGGGAGGATCAGCTGTAGGTTCCGGAGGATAGCAGAAAGCAATGTCCCCATGAGTGAATTTATCCTGAGAGTGAATCTTGAAACCATGAGCATGGCTACCACCAAATCCCATGGCTTCACAGAAGTCAAGGTAATTACAAGAGTACTTCTCTTGTCCAGTCATCCAAGTCATGGTGCGAGCGGGATCATCATGAAAGAACACGGTGCAGAGGAATTGACGGACAAGGATTGGACAATAGTACCCAACTCCCTTTGCATCACCAAGCTTCAGACACACAAGATCAAGCAGCCCCATCTTCTGCAAGGTATCAACCACAAAGCGGTACTTAGTGGCTTGGTGCATGGTGAGTACTTTCCTGTTGATGGCCTTGGGCATCGCAATGACCCCATTCTTCATACACTCTCTGGAGTTGTAGAAACCATCCCATATGCTCACTTGAGTGTTGGTCTAGAATTCCCTATCTCCACCAAGGTAAGTCCTTTCCTCGAACCGATAGGGATTCGCCTCTCTAAGTATTCTCCAATCAGCAAGATGCATTGTGCCCACATTGTATGTTGGCACTCTCTCAATAAGATCATCCTCTTGAGCTCCATGTTTGTCTTTCTTTCTCTTGGCCGTGGTCTTGCTTCGACCACCAGATGTACTTCCTGGACCACTGCCCTGAGCTGCTCTGCTAGGCATATGAGAGCTTGTGCGACACCCTGGAGGCCTCTCATGCCTACCTCTCTTGGAAACAGTACCATGAGCGTCATCACCTGAATCACCTGTGAATGAGCAAATAGAGCGAAGATAGCAGTGGGATAAGTGTACATGTCATCAGAAATAAAGAGGCCAAAGAGTATAACATATGTACAAGTGTTTTGACGAGATTGTGCGAAAGACTTGGCGAGCCGGCGCACCGGCCGGTCCAACCGGACGAGAGACCGGACTGGCCAGTTTGCCATCCGGTCGACCAGGCAACCCGCCGGGCCGGCCGGCGTGAGGGCCGGTTGGCTGGGCCTGGGGCCGGGCACTATCGATTTGTGAGAATTTGCCCAGAATTTCAATCACAAAATCATACAAGAACTCATATACTTCGTGGGACCTCCACCCCTCCAAACGTGATTTACCTTCTTGCAAAGGAAGGGAACACGGGAATAAACCCTCATCTCCGCATGCTATTGGTTATCTCTAACCGAACTCCTTACTTGTGATATAACTGCCTGTGAGAGCCTTCGTGCTTGAGTTACTTGTATCATCATATAGTATGCCTCACCTAGTTTGCATTAGGCTCACCTTTATATTCTGTAAAGCCTAATATTGCAAAGAAAGAACTAAAATTTGTAGAACCTATTCACCCCCCTCTAGGTTTACCATCTCTGAACATTCAATTGGTATCAGAGCCTTGACTCTTTTTAAGGTCTTCACAACCTTAAGAGTGAGATGGATAAACTATTCGAGGTTCTGGATGAAGATTCCAACCTTTCGGTTAAGGAGATGAAATCCAGATTCTTAGCATATGAGGCTGAGAAAAAGAAGAAGGAGGATGAAGTACAAAGCCAAATGGCACAAATGAGTGCCATGCTTAAGAACTTGACTAGTGGGACTTCGGTTCCTCCGGAAGGTTACCATGAAGTCAATCATGACTATCCCAAAAACACTTCACCCATGCCTCATATAAACCATAGTGGGGATGTTCCCCATTTTGATGGAACTCACTTTTCTTTTTGAAAATCCTCTATGGAGTCTCATATTCGCAGCTGCAGTGTGGAGTTGTGAGAGATCATCTTGAATGGTTACCGAAGCCACAAGATCCCATTAGGCTAACCTCCACCGAGTTCTACAACCGCCAGCTCAATGCCTCTGCATGTGACAAGATTAGAAGTGGCATCAACCGCAAGCTCCTTGATCAAGTCAATGACATTGACTCCGCTAAAGAGCTTTGGGATCGGATTGTAGTACTCCAAGAGGGAACCAATCTGATCCAAGCAGCTCTCTATGAGTCAGCAAAGACAGAGGCAACTATGTTCATGATAAGAGAAGGAGAATCCTTGGCCGATACCTATTGAAGGCTCGGTGCCCTTAGAGTGAAGGTCAATGGCCTTGGATGTGACAATTACAATGATGGTTTTGAAATGAATGAAGAATACATAAAGTCCAAGGTCATTGCCATGATTGCTGTCAAACCAAAGGACACCAACCTTGCACTCAACTTGCAAATCCTTACCAAGCAAGCTGATGTGAACGCAGATGATCTAGTCTCCTATGTGGCAGCCAATGATAACATGGCCAAGACAGGAGAAAGGCTCGTGGAGATGAACCGTGTCGATGGATCCTCACACAACCTTGCTTTGAAGGCTAAAGCTGACCAAGAAAGAGAAGAAGTCTATGATATCAAAGAAGATGAAGAGATGACTTCAACGAGTGACATCGCAACAGATTTTGCCTTCTTTGCCAAGAAGTACAAGAAGAAGTTCCCAATATCCATCAATGAGAAGAAGAAGAGAACATGCTACAACTGTAATGAAGATAATCACTTTGCAAATGAGTGCCCTTATGAGAAAAGGGTAGACAAGCCGAAGTTTGTCAAAGGGGTCAAGCCAAGATTGAAGCCAAATCCAATCAATGAACGATACAAGAAGAACAAGGGAAGAGCCTTTGTTGGGGCTGAGTACACTTACGATGAAGAGGAAGAAGATGAGGAGAAGGAGACCGGAGTGGCTGGTTTGGCTTTCTCCAAACCCGGGCCACTCTTCACATATGACTACTCCAAGGATTACTCCACGGAGAATGATATTGGTTCTTCCTTTATGGCTAGAACAACTCATGATGATGAATTCGATGACTCTCCCTCCTCTACGATCGTCGGCTCTTGTCTAATGGCAAGGGAAACAAAGGTAATGGAACCTTCACCTTCTCTATCTAGTGTCCTTGATGATGAAACTGAAAATCAAGAAGAGGTAGCTATGCTTAAGGAACTTTACAAAGTAAGATGCACTCTTCGTGGTGATGTTCTTGTCAAGTTGATTTCTTGATGGACTCCCTCAAAGAAAGGGACGAGTCTATTGAGGAATTAGAATATCATTTGAATGATAAAGAACGGAGATTCAATCTCCTAAGACAAGAGCTAAAAACCGAAAGGTGCATATCTCAAGGTCTTAAGCAACAAATTGAAACTTTTGAACTAGATAAAGTTAAGGACCTTGAAAATACTGAAAGGGCTCAATTATTGGCCCAAGAGCTTGATGCTTCAAAGAAGGATCTTGAAGTTGCTCATGCTTCTCTCACGAGGGATCTTGACCACCTTGAAAAAGCTAACAAGCTTGTTAAGGATGAGCTCAAGAAACTTGGAGAGAACCATGACCTACTCCAACAAACCTACAAGAAGGCTCTTGGATCAATGAATGATCACATTATTGTTGAAAAAGTTGCTAGTCCTTCCACCTCATTTTCTTGTGAGCATGCTAAACTTGTTGAGGAACATGTTCGTTTGAAAGAGGAATTATCTTTGCATGTTGAGACCAATACATATCTTGAATCCTTGGTGACCAAATATGGTCTCAACTATCATCCAACTAACTCGGCTTGTGAGCAAGCATCTATTTTTGAGGAAAATGCTAGGTTGACAAAGGAACTAGCCAAGTTCACCACCGCCAAGAATAAGATGGGATTGGATGACCTTTTGACTAAGAAAAGGTCAAACAATCAAAAGTATGGACTTGGGTATGTTCCCAAGCCCTACAAGAAGAACAACTACAAGAAGGAGAAACCCGCTCAAGAGAAGAACAAGAAGGTCACTAATGTTGGAAAAGCCTCTAAGGGCAAAGTCACTAGTGGCGACCGCACGTGACCAAACAATCACTATGCTTTATCTATTGATTATTATGGTGATGTTTATGCTAAATATGTTGGACCTCGTAATGGCTATGCTTATAGAGGGTACTCAATTTGGGTACCAAAAGATCTTGTTGCCATGACTAAGGAACCCATTAATCGATGGGTTCTTAAAAACTCTACTTGGTCTTGTTGGGGTATTCCTCCGGTGGTCCAAAATGGGTGTTTGATAGTGGATGCACCAATCATATGACCGGAGGAAGAGGTGTGCTTGACCAATTCATTGAGGATATTAACAAAAATTCAAGCATCACCTTTGGTGACAATTCAAAGGGAAAGGTACTTGGGTATGGCAAGGTGGCAATCTCTAAGGACTTGTGCCTTGAGACGGTCATGCTTGTTGAATCCCTTGGCTATAACTTGCTTTCTATATATCACCTTGCAGATGACGGCTAAAATTCATATTTTACTAATTATTGTGTGAAAGTCTTTAGGAGTGATAATCTCATATTGGTCCTTGTTCGATATGTGGAGAACAACCTTTACGTGGTTGACCTCTCGAAAGAGATCCCCTCTCTCTCCACATGTCTAATGGCAGCCAAACATGACGAAGGTTCGTTGTGGCATCGCCGCCTTGGTCATGTCAATATGAGAAATCTTAAACAACAACTAAAGGGTGGGCACATTGTTGGACTAATCGGCATTTCCTTTGAGAAAGATCGTGTATGCAGTGCATGTGTAGCTGGAAAGCAACTCAAGAAGAGACATCCTATCAAGAGTATCGTCACCATGTCTAGGCCTTTGGAGCTCCTTCACTTGGATCTCTTTGGTCCATCACATTATGATACTCTCGGTGGGAGCAAGTACAGACTTTTCATTGTTGATGATTACTCAAGGTACTCTTGGGTCTTTCTCCTTAAGTCTAAGGATGAGATCTATAGAGAGTTCATCATCTTCACCAAGAAGGCTCAACGTATGTATGAATCTGAGATCAAGGCGATAAGGACCGACAATGGCACCGAGTTCAAGAACTACACTATGCAAGAGTTTGTTGATGATGAGGGCATCAAGCATGAGTTTTCAGCTCCATACACCCCTCAACAAAGTGGTGTTGTTGAAAGGAAGAACCGGACTATTATTGAGATGGCAAGAACTATGTTGAGTGAATTCAATTCACCCCATAACTTTTGGGGAGAAGCCATCTCTACAACTGTCCACTAATCCAATCGGCTCTTCCTCCACCCCCTACATAATAAAACTCCATACGTGCTTCTCACAGGTAACAAGCCTAATGTCATGTACATTCGTGTCTTTGGATGCAAATGTCTTGTTAAGAACAATAAAGACAAGCTCGGTAAATTTGAAACTAGAACTATAGAGGGCACATTTGTTGGATATGCGGAGAACTCCCACGCCTATAGATACTACAACAAGTCCACTGGGGCTATTGAAGTATCTTGTGACGTGGTGTTCTTGGAGGATAATGACTCCCAAGTGGAGCAAGTTGTTTCATGTGCTGCAGGTGATTATGATTCTTCTAACGCCATCAAGCTTATGGCATTGGACATATCCGGTCCACAGAAGTTCATACTGATGATCAAAGTGATGAAATAGAAGTATCAAGCTCAACTCAAGCTGAACCATCAAGTGCAGCCCAAGATTTATCCTCTACTCAAGATGAGTCACATTCCGAAGAACAAGAAGAAAGCCCTCAACCCACTGAGCAAGATCCTGATGCTGATCAAGAAACATTCTCAACTCATGACCAAGCTCAAGTTGTCCCTCATGATCAAGTACTAGCAAGAGATGAATTTATTGATCATGAAGGAACCATTCAGAAGATCAAGGATGCTACTAGGGCAAGTGACATGAAAGTAGATCAAGTCCTTGGTAGCATCTCAAGAGGAGTGGTAACTCGTAGACATCATGCATTACTAATCACCTATTGTCAACACCATGCTTTTGTGTCTAGTTTTGAGCCACTCAAGGTACATGAAGCTTTGGTTGATCCGGATTGGATAATTGCCATGCAAGAAGAATTGGAGTGTTTCACACGCAATGAAGTATGGTCTCTAGTTGAGAGACCCAAGGATCATCGCATCAATGTCATCGGGACAAAATGGGTATTCAAGAACAAGCAAGATGAGAATGGCATTGTCATAAGAAACAAAGCAAGGTTAGTGGCGCAAGGGTTTGCCCAAATAGAAGGTATGAATTTTGAGGATACCTTTGCGCCGGTAGCCCGCCTTGAAGCTATTCGTCTTTTGCTTGCATTTGCATCTTTCCACAATTTCAAGCTATATCAAATGGATGTGAAAAGTGTATTTTTGAATGGTCCCCTAAAAGAAACTGCATATGTAGCTCAACCCCCCAGGTTTCGAAGACCCACGCCGACCCAACCATGTATATCTAGTCCATAAGGCACTCTAAGGTCTCAAGCAAGCTCCACGTGCTTGGTATGATTTCCTTAGGGATTTCTTACTACATGATGGGTTTTGCATGGGTACTGTCGATTCCACCCTTTTAACGAAGCGGGTTTAAGGGGGTGGCTTATTTATATGTCAAATATATGTTGATGATATTATCTTTGATGGAACTAACCCCAATCATAACAAAGCTTTTGAGCTATTGATGACTTGGAAATTTGAGATGTCCATGATGGGAGAGTTGAAGTTCTTCCTAGGCTTCCAAGTGAGGCAACTTGCAAAAGGCACCTTCATCTCTCAAGAAAAGTATGTGAAGGACATGCTCAAGAAGTTTAACATGACCAATGCAAGCCCAATGAAGACACCTATGCCCATAAAGGGGCAGCTTGGCTCATGTGATGGTGAGAAGGATGTGGACATAAATGTATACCGTTCCATGATAGGATCCGTGCTCTACCTTTGTGCTTCTAGACCGGATATCATGCTAAGTTTAGGGATGTGTGCTCGTTTTCAATCTGCTCCCAAGGAGAGCCATTTGATGGCGGTCAAACGGATTCTAAGATACCTTGTTCTCACTCCTACTCTTGGGCTGTGGTATCCAAAGGGGTCAACCTTTGAGCTCATAGGCTATTCAGATTCCGATTGGGCTGGTGATAAGGTTAACCGGAAGTCTACCTCTGGGGCTTGCCAATTCATTGGCCGGTCTTTGGTGAGTTGGTCATCCAAGAAACAAAACTCCACCACCCTATCCACCGCCGAAGCCGAATACATATTCACGGCATCTTGTTGCACTCAGTTGTTATGGATGAAGAAAACCTTGAAAGACTATGGTGTGTCTCTTAGTACGGTGCCTCTTCTATGTGACAACAAAAGTGCAAGAAAGATTGCCAATAACCCAGTTCAACATTACCGCACAAAACACATTGACATTTGCCATCACTTCCTACGTGATCATGTTGCCAATGGGGACATTGATCTCACTCATGTGGGAACAACGTACCATTTGGAGGATATTTTCACTAAGCCTTTGGATGAAGCTCGGTTTGTAAACTTGAGAGGAGAACTAGGTATTCTTGATCCTAACAACTTAGATTGAACAACTTCCTGCACTATATTCTTGCATTTTCTATCTAGCTTAGAGGTGCAACACATATGGGGATAGTCATCTTACCATGTCTTGGTACGATGCATACCTATGTGTGCAACATAAATAGACCCAATGTCATCATATGGACCCAAGCATGTCTCTTCGAGGTCTCATGACATTTGTGCTTTAACATAGGGGGAGTAATCCCCCGCCCCTTATTAGCCTCACTTGCAAAATGTCTTCACTCTATGAGGCTAAATGGTCTTATTGCAAACTATTTCAAAATATTTTATGATTCTTGATATATTTCGAATCATGCCCATTGTTGCTATTTACATCTTGTTTGGGTTTCACTCCAATGGGTATGCCTAGAAAACCTTGTGTTTCCTATCCCATGTCTGTGCTCCTCTCATCATACATCTATCTTTCTATATGTACATGTCATCGTCTGATCATTCACACACAATTGCACAATGAATAGGGGCAAAACGAGGCAAAACTGTGCTGCCTGGTCCCTGGTCCGGTTGGACCGGCCCATGCGCCGGCCCTCCCGCCGGTCTCCAGCCCGGTCAGCCGGGTGGGGCGCCGGTCGCACGACTGGTTAAGTGGGGAGGGAGGTTACCCCTTGGGGCTCTTCTTCCTGACTTCCCCCTCCACCATAGACTCCATTGGCGCCGCCCCCTTCATATCCACCACTCCTTAGGGATTTCCCACCACTAGAACCTTCTCAAACTCCACCCCACCATAGATCGGGCACATTGGAAGATCTCCACCAAGGGATTTGGTCCCTCTCAAGCCATATTTGGAGATTTTGGGTTTTTGGCCCTCAAACTTCCTCTTGCTGTTCTTCTTGTTCCCTTGAGCAAGGAGGACCATGCCTTCGGTAATTTCCTCTCCCCATCCTTCTATGTCTTGATTCCCTCACACATTGCACATTTTGAGGGGATTTGAGAAAACTAGGGTTAGGGTTAGGGTTTGTCTAAAAGTCCTCATACCAAAGAGTGTCACACACCACTGTGCACATGCTCCACTCTACATTGTTGTAATATATGCACAAGTATATGAGTTCTTGTATGATTTTGTGATTGAAATTCTGGGCAAATTCTCACAAATCGATAGTGCCCGGCCCCAGGCCCGGCCAACCGGCCCTCACGCCGGCCGGCCCGGCGGGTCGCCTGGTCGACCGGATGGCAGACCGGCCAGTCCGGTCTCTCGTCCGGTTGGACCAGCCGGTGCGCCGGCTCGCCCAGTCTTTCGCACAATCTCGTCAAAACACTTGTACATATGTTATACTCTTTGGCCTCTTTATTTCTGATGACATGTACACTTATCCCACTGCTATCTTCGCTCTATTTGCTCATTCACAGGTGATTCAGGTGATGACGCCCGTGGTACTGTTTCCAAGAGAGGTAGGCATGAGAGGCCTCCGGGGTGTCGCACAAGATCTCATATGCCTAGCAGAGCAGCTCAGGGCAGTGGTCCAGGAAGTACATCTGGTGGTCGAAGCAAGACCACGACCAAGAGAAAGAAAGACAAACATGGAGCTCAAGAGGATGATCTTATTGAGAGAGTGCCAACATACAATGTGGGCACAGTGCATCTTGCTGATTGGAGAAGACTCAGAGAGGCGAATCCCTATCGGTTTGAGGAAAGGACTTACCTTGGTGGAGATAGGGAATTCTGGACCAACACTCAAGTGAGCATATGGGATGATTTCTACAACTCCAGAGAGTGTATGAAGAATGGGGTCATTGTGATGCCCAAGGCCATCAACAGGGAAGTACTCACCATGCACCAAGCCACTAAGTACCGCTTTGTGGTTGATACCTTGCAGAAGATGGGGCTGCATGATCTTGTGTGTCTGAAGCTTGGTGATGCAAAGGGAGTTGGGTACTATTGTCCAATCCTTGTCCATCAATTCCACTGCACCGTGTTCTTTCATGATGATCCCGCTCGCACCATGACTTGGATGACTGGACAAGAGAAGTACTCTTGTAATTACCTTGACTTCTGAAGCCATGGGATTTGGTGGTGGCCATGCTCTTGGTTTCAAGATTCACTCTCAGGATAAATTCACTCATGGGGACATTGCTTTCTGCTATCCTCCGGAACCTACAGCTCATCCCCCCACTATCTTCGAAATCTACTATTCTTACTTTGTGCTTTCCAAGCGCGGTGCCTCTCGTTTCTTGGCCAGCCTGTGGTAGATGTGCATGAATACCAATGATGTTGCTCGATCAAAGCCTTGCCTTGAACCAGGAGACTAGGAGGCGCCAAAATGAGTTCATGGCTGCAAGAAATAACCCCATTCCTCCTCCTAGACCTGAGATGGAGCCTGTGGTTGCACCAACTTGGGAGATGCCTCCCATTGATGATGAGATGCTCCAGAACTTTGATCTCTCCCTATATGCTCATGGTGGTCTTCTTCCTAGATCTGCTCAGGATCCTGATGCTGCTGGATATGGAGAAGATGAAGATGAAGACAATGAAGAATATGAAGATGATGATGACGATGAGGATGGTGATGGTGGCTCTCCACCCGCTGGGACAGATTTCTATTGATGGCTACTCTTTTCTTCGCTTTTTTGGTGTTCCGATGCCAAAGGGGGAGAAGAGAGTAGAGTCTAGGATCACGGGGTTCCCTTGGTTGCACAAGCCATGTTGATACTTTATTTTCTTCTTATTTGGCTTGTGCTTATTTGCTTGCTTTTCATTTCAAGAACCATTTGCTACTTTGGATAATTCGTGTATGGAAAAGTATTTGTATGCTTAATCTCTATGTTAGGATGATTATGCTTTATGCGTATATATCTTGATATACACATGTTCATACCATGCTTGTTTCCTAAAGATATTGGGGAAGCTTCTCATATTCCAGAAATGGTGCACTTTGCATTCAAACGCAAATTCTCCAAGTGCACACATTATGGGGGACCTGTCTTAATATCTTATAGGAATCAAGGTTTAAGCTCATCATAATATCTATATGTGACTCTAGCTTGGTTTGTCATCGTATACCAAAAAGGGGGAGATTGTAAGGGTATTTTACCCTTATCCATTATTTTGGTAACAATGACACCTTGCTAGAGTATTTGGTCTAATACAACTCTATGAGATTATTCCCAGGTATTAGCCAAATAGGCATAATGGTGTATCAATGGAACAAGAAGGTAAAGGGAGACCCCTACTTCGACAAAAATAAGGAAGGACTGCTCAGGTATTAGCCAAATAGGCATAATGGTGTATCAATGGAACAAGAAGGTAAAGGGAGACCCCTACTTCGACAAAAATAAAGAAGGACTGCTAAGCACCTGGCCGGTCATAGGCCCGGTCAGACCGGCTGTGGCACAGGGTGGCCCGGCGCCGACCGGCCCCAGGACCGGTGCACACCGGGCACATTCCAGTAAAGTTTTCCCTTCGCCCGGTACTGGCCCGGCCTGAGGTCTGGTCTGGACTGACATGGTCCGGTCTCCCGCCCGATCGGACCGGGATGTGAATCGGACGCCCCGGCGCCAACCGATTCCTGCTCTGGTGGTATCCGGAGGCCATGTACCACGCGACAATATATGCCCGGGTCAAGGCCCGGTCCCAGCTCCGGTTTGGACCTGATGGTCCGGTCCCAGGCCCGGTCTGACTGGCCCCTGAGCCGGACGGCCCAGTCCGAGGCCCAGTTGATCGGGTTCCTTAAAGAAATGCTGAGGTGTCAAGTGGCAACGGCCAGATTTCAAGTGACACTATAAAAACCCCTTCTCCTACCTCTGAACAGTTAGGCACTACACTACAAGCTATTCTTAAGTTCTCTCTCTCTCTCATACTCCATTGACAGAAACACCAAAAGCCTCAGATCTCCCTCCTCCTCCACCCAAACTCAAATCCCTCCGGGGAAAAGTTAGAGGAGGCCTTGATCTACCGTTCTACCGAGTCAAATCTTGTTCCCTCTTGTATTCATCAAGATATTTTCTCTCTAGGGTTCCTTGGAAACCCTAGTGGGCAAAAGTGGTCGGAAGCATCCGGACTGTGGATTTGCTCCTAACAAGATTGTGAAGGTTTGGAGGCTACCTCAAAGTCTACCACAAGTGAGTGAGCTATTCCTTCGTGGGATGGGCTCCGGAGAATAGGGTGAGCCTTCGTGGCGTTGGGGAATCCTTCGTGGGACCTCCACCCCTCTAAACGTGACGTACCTTCTTGCAAAGGAGGGGAACACGGGAATAAACCCTCGTCTCCGCTGCTATCGATTATCTCAAACCGAACTCCTTACTTGTGATATAACTGTCTGTGAGAGCCTTCGTGCTTGAGTTACTTGTATCATCATATAGGGTTCCTCACCTAGTTGGCATTAGGCTCACCTTTATATTCCACAAAGCCTAATATTGCAAAGAAAGAATTAAAATTTGTAGAAACCTATTCACCCCCCCTCTAGGTTTACCATCTCTGAACTTTCAGCCGGTCAGTGGATCACGGTGGTTGCGTTGCCGGGGGCTAGCTACTAGCGGCAGGACGATCCGATCAGTGGATGACAGGGTGGAGCGCCGGTGGATTCGTTCCCGCTATGCTTCCGCATTGCTTTGAAGGGAAATCGATTCTAACGTGCGACTTGGTCTGCCTAGCTAGTCCAGAATCGAGTCTGCTAACAAGGGGATCAGTTCAACATTGCTTTGAGATTCGAAAAGCCACGTGTCTTACCTTTTTTTTGTTGAGAATAGCCACTTACCTTTTGTTTGTTGAGAATAGCACCGTGTCTTACCTGGGAGTTGGTCCAGCGACTGTACGACCCGGGTTGTATAAGATTTTCTTCCTAAAATGAATACTTAGCACGAGCCTGCACTGAGCTATGGTCACGCCGCTAGCTTGGTGCTAGGATGGCACAAACCAGGTCGTCGCCGCATTTTGTGATTTGGTAGGCGTTGGATTTCAAAATATTCCATTTTTATTTTTGATACATGAGCCGTATGCTTTATTTATTAACAGATCTGCATTATGCATTTTGTTAAGGACAGTGCTGGACGTCCCCCGGGATCTGATTCCTCAGCCCCTGGGTCCCCAATCGTCGGATCAATATCATGTACGGTTAGATTTGCATGTAGCAAAATAACACCTCCGGTAGCAAAATAAACACCCCCGGCAGCAACTGCATGTAGCAAAAAACTGTTCACCGAAAAAAAAGATAGAGCTCATCGGAGACCTCGTCGGCGACACCGCCGGAAAATCTGGTAGCAACATTGTAGCAAAAAATGATATTGTCAGAGACATCTATGGCCGGAGACATCGCCGGAGAGCCCGTAGCAAACATGTAGTGCAATTGTAGCAAATTGGTAAAAAAAAAAGTTGTAGCAAAAGAAAAATTCATATGTTGCAACTCTACATAATGAAGACCTTGTCGGAGAAGCGAACGAAAACCTGGCATGATGCTAACTAGCAGCGTAGCCTAAAGTTGCAGCAACTTCGTCCGCCCAAGGGACAAACGCCAGAGCCGCCGGTAGCAATGCCAGACGCGTAATATAGCAAAGCTTGTAGCAAAAAAGCCTCCCCCACCAGTAGCAACATTGAATACCTAAGATAGCAAAGCCGGCCTCCGCCAGTAGCAACACCGGACGCCCAAGGTAGCAGTATCCTGAACCGCCATCATCAACTTCCACATAGACGAGTGGGGATGGCACATGATGGAGCACACAAGCGCAGCCCCCTCGAGCGCGACTCCTCCGGTGTCCATGTGGACCTCGACCTTGCTGGCCCTGATGACGATGTTCGCTTTGTGGCCGCATCGGAGGAGATCGGAGAAAAATACGGGCGCGCGCAGAGGAGCGGAGCTCCGTGTGGGGGAGGACGAGGACCAATAGGATGCAGCGGTGGTCATCGGTGTCGGAGGTAGTGGGCCGGCTGGAAATCCGCGACGAGCTCGGCCCTCCCTTGATATGGCATCTACGCAGAGAATCACTTCGCTCTACGCACGCAGGAAGCCCAGGTGCCTAGCCCGTCGCGCTGCCAGCGTGCTGCAGTTCAGCCGCCTCCGCGCCGTGTTCCCCTCCCCGATGGCGGAGCAGCCATTAGCGCTGGCGCTCGAGTTCGTGCTGGGAGGCTCCTACCATGGCTTCGTCCACCTTGGCTGCTCTCTGCAGGTAAAAAGTGAGAGGATGGGGATAGAGGATAAGGAGAGAGAACGTGGGGTGCGGTGGGTCCCATGGACACGCATCACGCGCGGAAGGAGGAGGCAGCGCGGCGTTCCATCGCTTGGGGACAGTGCTGGGAGTTTCCCGGGGGATTTGATTTTGCAGCCCCAGGGTCCCCGTGCTGACACGTGTCCTTTTTTCTGCCGGGTAGCAAAAAAAATCTCGATTTTGCTTCAGTGTAGCAAAAATGATTCACCCACGAAATAAACAAAAAGGTTGAGCTCGCCGGACACACCACCGGAGACTCGCCGGAGAGCTTGTAGCAAACTAAATATGCTATTGTAGCAAAAAAAAAGATATCATCATGGAACTCAACGGAGAACTCACTGGACATCTCGCCGGAGACCCCATAGCAAACATATTGTGCACATGTAGCAAAACCGCAAATAAATTGTAGCAAATTTGTTTATTCATATGTTGCAAATCATGTAAGACATCAACGAAGACCTCGCCTGCAGCCGACAACAACGCCATTTGTTAACCCGCATATCCTTAATCTCTTGGGCCTCCAAAGCTTCGGGTCTATGGGCTTAATGCTTTCTTATAGATCCAGGGTACCTTATTCGGCATGCCTACTAGGCATACCTATGTCAACCGCCAATGATTCTAGGGCTTTTCAAAACTTACGTGGATCTCCAGTTGGATCGCACCCGGTATGAACAGTGGAACCCAATAGGGGTATGCCCATCCCAGTGGGCGCGCTAGAAGAGCGGGAGTCATCATCCTTCTGTTATGGACAAGGGAATCGAAGCCGTGACCCCCGCACCACGGCCAAAGACCCTCCCCCCCGTCTCATCAGTTTCCTCGGAGGAGAGGAGAGGGACATGCATCGCACGCGCTGCTCGCCTCCACACCACCAGAGGGAGACGTCTCGAATTCCAAGGTCCCTCGTGAGAGAGCGGAGCGATGAGAACCTTGTCACCACCTTCATCAGTGACCACACGGCTTCCGGTGGTCTCCTCAAGTAGCGGCGAGGAGGGGGAAAATGGTGGGGGTGGGGCTAGGGTTTTGTCAGCACCCGTCACCATAGAGTGGGGCGACGTGGGGCGAGTCGTTAAAGTTTTTTTTGTATCCGAGGCCCACTGGCCACTCATGGAGGCTTTCTCAAAGAACATATACTCCCTCCGTATGTGAATAGGTCACATCGTTTTTCGTGTTAAACTTTAACCATGATTTAATCAATCAAATATAAGTTTTATGTCATTCAAAAATATACCATTGAAAAGTTTATTGAAATGTGCATCAGATGATATAGTTTTAAATATCATCTAACTTTTATTGATCCAATTATTAATCAAAGTTTGCCTCAAAAAATAAAGTGGCCGTATTCTAGGACGGAGGGAGTATGTACGTTCGTAATGTGATCTCCGTGTGCAATTCCATGTACAACCAAAAACCAAAAGCATAATAAGGATCGAGTAGCGAGTAGATAAGAAAGCCTACCAATAAAGGAGATAGACTCCGGTGTCAATCTAATCTGGTCGTCCGGAGCGTATTCTCGAATCTGGTCGTTCTGTTTGTTCAGTCCATGGATTCGATCGGAGAGGAGATTTTGCGTGAGATCCTACTGAAGTTGCCGACGAGGGACGTCGCCCGATGTCGTTGCGTCTGCAGGCTATGGCGTGTTGTTCTCACCGACCAATACTTTGTCAACATCCATGCCCACGCCACCCACGTCGTCTCCGGCGGCGGCGCCGTGGAGGCGCTGCTCATCTCCCAGACGAGGCCGCAGGGAATGACGGTGGAGACCACGGTGTACAGCGTCTCGTCCGGCAAGATGATGTGCCACGTCACCGGCCTAGCCGCCAGCTACGTCCCCGCCAACATCTGTAACGGGTTTATCCTCTATGCGTCCTCTGATGGATGCTGGCCTTTATTCGTGTGCAACCCGGTCACCGGCGAGAACATCAAGATCCCGCCGGCACCGGCGCCGCCGCCGAAGAGGACCGCCCGCCACTACCTCTTCGCCATGGGGTTCAGCGCATCCACTGGCCAGTACAAGCTCTTCCGCCTCCCCTTCGGGAACCCAAAGACAATCGGCAACAACTACCTAGACGTGCACACCTTAGGCAGAGGCGGCGGCGGGTGGCGCCGGCACCCGGAGCTTTTCCGGTGCCCCGGCGTCGGGTCGTCGCCGGTCCTTGTCGGCGACAAGCTCTACGTGCTCATGAAACCAAGCGTGCACCATATGCCGGACATGATACTGGTGATCGACGTGGCGAGCGAGGCGTACCACACGTACCATCTGATGTCGGACAATAACGAGGGCTTTGTCGCGGCGATGGATGTCCTTGAGCTGGGCGGGCAGCCGTGCGTGGCGGTGCACGTCCTCGACTTGCCTTCTTGTGCCCAGACTCGAGTCCATATCTGGGCCATGCCGACGCCTAAGCTGGTGCAGGAAGGTCAGCAGAAGAAGCTGCACACGAATCTTCCTGGCCAGTGGGAACTGCGCTACAGCTTCTACGGCGATATGCCGGATAGCGATTCCTTCAACGACGAGACGAGGGCCGTCTGGGTCGAGGATGACGCGACGCTCTGCTGCATTATGAGCAACCGCCGGTACCAGAGTGACACCACCAAACATTCACAAGGACAAATCCAAGTGTAAGGTTGGTTCCTTGGCATGGAACCACCAACTCCAGCTGCCATCGCCGCCGGATGATTTATTCCGCCGGCGGAGCATCAACGGGGGCTACCGCCCCACCCTACTCTCGCCTCGAGATCTCATTGTAGAACAGCATGACTTGGCCGCCCAGCGTTTTGATAACTCATGGTTATGTGCTCTACGGTACCAAAGACCTGGAAAGCGCAACGGTTCACCGTGCTCAGACCACGACGGCGATGACCAACATGCTGCCAAGAGGATTCATCCCTAGTTCCATCTTTCTCATGCTATATGGGTCGCTAGTCTTGAAGATAATGAATTTACCTCGGTTGATCGAGTAAACAGTTTTTGAAATCTGTTTTTTAGTCGAGTCAGAATATTTTTTAGATGGGTCAAAAATTATTGATAAGCTTCGAAGAGAGATAGCTCCGTCCCTCAAGTACTTATGAACAAATCCCATCTCGGCGTCTGAGAAATAGCTAACCAATGTGTACTTGTGTACAATCTTTGCTTTGATTTCGTTGTTTCTTAGTGGTGACTTGGAGATAGTCACTCTGGATCGTTTGAGATACATGTGGACCTCTTTTCAGCAATGTCTTTTTAATAAAAAAATTGTGGGCATGTACCGTGGTACTGAATTTAGTTATGGGTTTATCCCTTTAATTCAATCTATTTCTTGTCATACTCAAAATCCTATAGCGATCGTGCGGGTTGTTGGTGTTGATGTGATTTTCTCTAGTTGACAGCCATTGGTGGCAATGTTGTGATGCATGTGTTGAGGGTTTGTAGGAGTAGAGCAGCGGGTGCATTGTCATGTCGGACATATTCTTGTTTGCCTAGCGAGAAAAAGAAATCTTGGCTTACTGAATGGAATGTTATTTGCCGTCCAAAAGATTAAGGAGGGCTCGGTGTTCATGACCTTAGGTCAATAATTTTTTTTGTCCAAGTTAGTTATCGAAGATGGGGTATGGCAAAGTATTCTAAGAAGAAAATATGTTTGTTCAGATGCGCTATTTCAAGTTTATTGCAAATTTGAAGATTCACACTTCTGGACTGGCTTTATGACGACGAAGAAGCACATCTTCCCGTATGGTTCTTTCTCTATTAATTAAGGAGGAACCTAAGATAAGGTTCTAGAAGTTTAAGTGCTTAGGTAATATTACCATCCGGGAACAATATCCGCCTTTGTACAAGATTGTGCGTCACAAAGTCGACACTTTAGACAAGGTGATGAAATTTTCCCCACTGAATATGATATTCAGAAGATATATTGTTGGTCTCAGACTTGCATCTTGAAATGCATTGCTAAAGCGTCTGGCATTAGTCCAATTGACGCAAGGGACATGTGAGTTTCGATGGAACCTTAGTGAAAATGGTAAATTCTCCTTGGATTCCAAGTTCAGAGCGCTAGTCTAGCATGTTGAGCCGGTTGATAATAATAATAATATTAATATTTTTGGAAAATGAAGATCTCAATCTAGACTAATGTTTTTGGGTGGTATTTTCCTAGAGGAGTAATCATAACCAAGGACAAGCTTGCAAAATGCAATTTTCAAGAAAGTAAAAAGTGTATCTTTTGCCATTAGGATGAGACTATAAGACATTTATTCTTCTAAGCCAATTTGCTACATCTCTATGGTCAATTATCCAAATAGATTTTACCTTATACCTGTTGTTGGGGTCATGGGTAACCAGGAACCCATAGGAGGACAAACATTAACGGCCAACTAAGGCTAAGATGGTTTTAGAAGCCAACTGAACAAGGACAAAGCCGGAAGTCATATGTACCGGCTAGCAAACCCTCCAGAATAGCTGGCTAGAAACATGAGATGGCCCACAACCTGTAAGTTCCTTCCCCTGATGGGGCGTGGGACATGTATGCCGATGGATGTGACCTGCCACCTGGGGAAAGTCTCTGGCGGCATGGTGAGGAGCTAACTCCCTTGTTGGGTCACATCTAAACCTCCTGGGCGGTTTTACTGTGCCCGCATGCATGGGTAATATGCCTTGATATCGTCTACAGTGGACATCCCCAGGAAGGCCGTCAATAAGAAGAATTAGTAGCAACCAAGGAAGCTCAACACCACCATACTTCTATGGTAACCCCTCGGCCATACCTCCATGGCCGAGGGTATAAAAGGAGCAACCCACGGAGAGAAGAGGAGGCCTCAGATCCCACTCAAGTGAAACCATACTCATTTCAAGTCGCAATTCACCACATCACGTACGTATTTTCCCGCCCACCAGAAGCTCTAGGGATCTGGCGAGGAGATCACCGGAGTTGGAGAATAAGTAGTTCATAGGAAGTTTATAGTTTAGGCTCTTAGAGCATCCCATCAGTTTCATTCCACTTAGAGGTCTATTCATAGCCGGAGCATGCCAATACGTTGGTTAGATTCCTAGCCGTCCTTCACCGTACGATCCAATTAACGTCTTAGCCGGAACACCCCCATTGTATTATTCGAGCACCTCAGGTGCTCTCTATAATATAGTCCACACAGGACGCAGGGTTGTTACCGGATCCTCATTTGGGGCATGAACCTATATATATTGTACGTGTCTGAAGGTTGTTAGCCCATCGGTTCGTGATCACAAGCCCCTCCACGTACAAATATCTTTGTCTGGAATCGAAACCCCGACAATTGGCGCTCCAGATAGGGGCTTTGTCCATCACTGTCAAGCATCTTGATGGGTCCTGTAGTCGGCAGGGAAAGACCAGCGGATGCACCTATATATGGGGGATAAGCCCACGATAGATCACTAGTACAAACTCGCTACTTAGAGGCCGCCCCTCTAGCTGTTTTGACCCAAGTTTTAAAAAAGTACGCCTCTGCATAAATACCTCAGACGGTTAAGAACACACTGTAATCTCTAGGGCGGTTAGAGCCGGTTCACAACCGCTGCCGCCTCTAAGAATTGTCGGCCTGGAGCCGGTCACGATAGGAAACCGACTCGGAGATATTCCTTAGGCGATTATGAATTAGGACCGCCTCTAGGAGTCGGTGTACTCAGACGGCCGTCAATACGAACGGTTTCTTTGGGACAAATCTAAAAATAGGCACACCCACCAGTTCGAGTGACTGCAGTATGGTAACCACCGATAGTTCTTCCTCTGGATTTTCTCTGGATTTCTTCAATCATTCGTAGATTCTTCAATCTTTGAAGTGCTTCTACATTTCAGTCTATCTAGGTTTTTCCCTAGATTGATGTGAGATTTGTTCCTCTGGATTTTTCCCCATTTCGTTTAGGTTTTTTTAGTTCGTGTTTGTTTTGATTTTCCTCTCAATTTTTCTTCTAATTCGACGAATTTTTTGTTTTTTATTAATAGGTGCAAGTCATTTTATGGGATATGAATAACTCTATGAAATTTGTGCCAATGTCTATCCAAGTTGATAAAATACCTTCTCATGATTTTTAAGGGTTAGATAGCTTTGCTTTTATTTATATATTTGCCCCTAGCGCGCTTATTTAGTTTGAGTGCTTGATTACTTGTTCTTGTGCTGCTTTTCAAAGATGTGCTACAAAATTTAAGTATTTTTAATTACTTGCTAAGATTACAAGGTGCTTTTAGAGGCACCAGATATAGGATCTTAGGATCAAATGAGGATAAATACAATCTCTACAACCACTAGATAGGTTCTAGAAATTACTATGTGGCATATTGGTTAGGATGTTATTATATTAAAATAAATCATGCTTCTACACTGAATTCTACTTTTAAGTACTCGTTAAGTTTACTAGGTGTCATATTGGCAAGCATAATATATTAAATTAAATAAATTATGCTTTTGTAGTGAATTTATGCTGCTTTTGTACAGTGTTAACTTGTTAGTTTTCCAGCTCCAAATGTATATATTATTTCAATTCATATTGCTTTGATAGAGCAGCATCAGTTTAATGCGGATATATTTATGTTAAATATTCATCAACATAATCAACTTTTTGTTTTTTTTGTTCTGAGGCTGTTCCTTGTCACTTCAAGGTAAGACTCAACAACTTTGCCGGTATGTGGCTACCTTGTGTGGCCGTAGGCCATATGTTTGAGCTCCTCAAGGCGAAAAGGGAAGATGCTACCACTAGTGGAAATATGGCCTTTTGCACCGGTTTTTAAAGGCCATATGCACCGGATGGCCAACCGGTGCAAACCATCCGGTGCAAAAGGCCCCCCCCCCCCTTTTGCACCGGTTCTCTTACGAACCGGTGCTAAAGGGGTCTCCACGTGGCCGGCTGTGGGGCGCTCGGCGGGGGAGCTTTTGCACCGGTTCGTAATACGAACCGGTGCAAAAGGGTTGGGCCGCGGCAGCATTTTAGTGCCCTTCCCTGCCGCGGCAGACTCTGCCGCGGCAGGGAATTGCACTAAAACGCTGCCGCGGCAGAGACTCTGCCCCATTCGAAATACGGTATAATATTAATGCAGACAATTCACATATATATATATAGGAAACCATTGTATTACATATATCGATCAAAGTGACACACGTTCATGCATATATATATGTCTACATCAACATTGATATTGGCGGTTGTCCACATAGTGTTCTCCATCTGGAGCTATGACTTGCTCAAGTAAGAACCCCGCCAGTTCTTCTTGAATTGCTCGTACACGCTCTGTTGCTAGAAGACCGTCCCGCAACCGTTCGATCTAATAATTTGAAGAAGGTACGATGGTCAGTATATATATATGTGTGTATGTGAATGAAACACAAGGTGATCGATAAAATAAAGCCATGAATGTTGTTTAATTACTTACATCAAGTTGTTCCAAAATGTCCCTCTTATGGTGGGTATTCTGGCGGATGAACTCGCAAACGTAGAACCCGCATAAATTATTCCCGTCCTCCTGCCTCAAGCACTTTACGAGAACAAAGTTCAATCAAAATAATATATATATAATCAAGGATGATAATAATGGTATTGAAACTACAATCAAAGAGATGCGCGGCCTAGCCAGTAGTACTTACCGGTACATGTTTTATTCGAAGTTCTTTATTCTTTAAACCCGGAGACTTGTTGGTGAACCGTTTCCAAGCCTTGAGGAGGATATCAGCCATGTCCCCCCACGCCTCAAGGGGTTTACTCTTCGAGTCCATGACTTCTACTATCCCGGTGTCGGGTTCAATGACTAGCAGGATATAGTGAAACCTGCGGACACATATATATATGCATAACTCATCAATTACACTTAACACATGGAGTAAGCGAAAAAGATTTGATGTGTGAAGACAGTAACACTCACGCGAAGTTGTAAGGAAATAGTATTGCCCTTTTGTATGAGTTTTTCCTTAAGACATATACCAAGTTATTCTCCGTGTCCTTGGGAGAGTTGTCGACAGTATACCCATTCACGGTATATGGGTCAACGAACCCAAGATCATAGATTTGCCCCTTGCGGCATTCGCGAATCTTCATTCTGCATAATACAGTGAGAGTATGGTTATATGCTAGCAATAATGGACGAGTCGCGGTAGAGACTTAATTACATAAATAATACTTACAGACAGTATGCACTCAGCAGAGATTTGTCGAGGGCGTCTTGGTTGAATAACTGAAATAATTCACAAAATTCGATGTTCATCACGTCAGTTCGCCCGTAGTGCTCATCTCTTATTGCCACCATGATCCAGTTCTGGCCGTCCTTACATGCATCCAAGTACCAATTATGTAGTCTTCGCAGCTGTGTTGATAGATTAGGCAACTCCGCAGCTCTGACAAGAGGTTCCCCGTATGTGTAATGGTATGATAATTGGACATCGTCCGTGGCCATGAATTCGATGCGGCTTAAGTACTCAGGAATACTCATACCGGCCGCATCTGCCTCATCTTTGTATAGTTTTACCATCGTTGGATCAAGGCACGCTAGGACATCGGGATACACTTGGAGCGGGGGGCACGAGTTTTTCTGGGCTCCAAGCTGGGGAACTGGTTTCCCATCTACCTTACTTTTTTCCCACCGCTCTTTTGCTAACACATTTGACTTGCGAATAGACCGGTCATAGTTCGATGAAAGACTTGGCTCAGGTTGATGAAGGTTCTTCAGCAGTTTCAACTTCTTTTCCAGAGATATCTTTGATCAGGTACCGGCTTGAAGTGATATCTTTGATCAGGTACCGGCGGTAAGACATAGCCGATCGCCGCCTTGAGCGTTAAGTAGCCCATCGTTTGGAAATGTAGCTCACAAGGTGTCGACTCTGTGATAAAGTCCACAGGGTAGAGATCAGAAGGCATCTGCGGATCCACAGGGGAGGGAGGAGCCATCTGCGGATCCACATCTGCATCATCACCAGGCAGCTCCGTGGAAGCCACGCTGCTCTTCCGCTGAGATCCCTGGCCGGTAGCATCGAATGCAACTTCTTCTATCCGCGGATTAGGTTGAGGTTGGGTGACCGTGGATCGAGCTCGACATTATCATCCTCACTTGCTCCTCTAGCTTAGCAACGCGTTCTTGAACCACATCCTTTTGCCTCTGACGGCTTCTATCGGGATATTTCTTCGTTTCTGCAGGAAACCCAATACACCACGGCTTGCCACCTGGTATGGTTCGTGTTCGTCCTGGGTGTTCAGGATTCCCAAGGGCGCGTGTGAGCTGGTCCTTCTCTCTTTCGGGACGGAACTTCCCCTCTTCAACTTCCTTTGCAGCATTTCTAAAGGCTTCGATGGGAAGTGGGTTTTCCCGATGTCTTTGTGTATATATGCAGAACCCTTGTGCGTCCAACGTGCCCCCATGCGCGTAAAACCAATCCCTTGACCGCTGGTTCCATTTCCGTACCTCTGGCTGGATCCCGTTCTTAATTAGGTCATTCTCCCATTTCTCCCACTTAGGTCTGCCAGCCTTGTAGCCTCCTCGCCCCATGGTATGGAAGTACATCTTATTAGCAGCATTTTTCTTGTTGGTGTCTGACCTTGTCTTTGCCCTCTCCGATGTCTTGTACTTCACAAATGCCTCCCAGTGGTCTTTTATCTTCTCATAGGGGCCCTTGAAATCTGGAGTCTTCTTTTTCTTGACAAAGGAGTTGTCCAATTTCTTCTTGTAGTCGTTGAACTGCGTTGCCATCTTCTTAAGAGCCCACTTCTTGACTCTTCGTTGTATGCTATTCAGCTCGGGATCCTCGTGGTCCGGCCTTTTATTATCACTATCAGAGTCAGCTGGCTCCGGAAATGTGAAATTTACCATGAGTTTCCTAAACATCAGATTTTTGGATCTCGTATCGACGTAAGTAACTCCTTCGTCCTCCTTTGCAGGTTTCTTCCATTCTTGAGTGGTGATCGGGATGGTGTCCCTAACAATAACTCCGCATTGACTTACAAACTTTTTTGCGTGATCCTTGGGAGAAATCGGTTCGCCGTCTATAGCGATTTCCGTGATGATGCACCTTTCATGGTCTTCCATCTTTCTGGCCGCACCTCGTTTAGTTCTGCCAGTAGAGTGTGTTGATTGGGAGGTCTAAAAGAAGAAACAACGTTAATATATGTATATGCACATATCTCGTAGGCTTGGTTAATTAATATATATACACCTCGACGTGGTGAGCTTCTCCCTCGCAAGTCGTCACCTTCTCCCTCACCGGAGCCGTCTCCACGGTGGTCTTGATCATCTTCCTCATCGGAGCCGTCTCCTCGGGTTCGCTCGTCTCCCTCGCCGGATTGGTTTAGGTAAAGAGAGGTGATATCGTCATCATCACGGATAATCTCCTCGACGAGGTATTCTTGTTCTAGGTCTCTTTCCATAGTTTCTGCAAAGACTTAAAAGTTATTCTAATGCTATAAACACAACGAAGCTAGATTCTGCAAAGACTTACAAGTAATTAAGAATAATGCTCAATACATGATCAATAATAGTGCTGAAAGCAGATAGTGCAGTTACATGCATACATAGATCGATAATACATCAATGACTACTACAAACACTCAACCGCGCAGACCGGGTCCTAGAGGGCGCCGACCGGGTCCTGAGCCGCGCTGGGTGTGCCCCCAAAGCCACGGAACAACAACGGGAGCATAGCTAACATGAGATCCCTGCATAACGCTCCATCCGCCCCTATACATGTTGTCTAACGCATACATGTAACGGCGAACGTGCTGGTCCTCCGCTTCAATGCGCTGAGCTACCTCCTCCGGCGGGGCCGGCTCCCTCTGAAACGAACGTGGCCCATAGGATCTCCACCAGAGAATATCCGGGTCGACGACGGGACCCGGATTCCGCACCAAGGTGCGCGCCCCGGAAGATAACACCTCCCAGTGCCACCCCGGCGGAGCCCAGTCCCGGACTTCCCCCATCTGCTGCATCTCCTCTAAAACTGTCCTAGCTCCAGGACGCGGAGGCCGCGGCATCGTATGCAAACTAACAAATATAATATTGAATTTGAATAAAGTACTTATGAATATGAATATGAATCAAAGTAATTTTCTAACACATACTAATATAGTACTGACATATTCCATCTAATTTTTTTCTAACACATCTAAAATAAAGTACTTACATATTTCATATAATTTTTTCTAACACATATTTAAAATCTAACACATACTAAAATTTCCTAACACATCTAACACACTAAATTTTTTCTAACTAAAATTTCCTAACACATCTAACACACTAACTTTTTTCTAACACACTAAATTTTTTCTAACTAAAATTTCTAACAATTTCCTAACTAAAATTTCTAACAATACTAACTAAACTTTCTAACAATTTCCTAACTAAAATAACTAAAATTTCCTAACTAAAATTTTGTAACTAAAATTTCCTAACTAAAATTTTCTAACTAAAATTTCCTAACTAAATTGTTTCTAACTAAAATTTACTAACTAAAATTTCTAACTAAATTTTCCTAACTAAAAACTAACAAAAAAAAAAGGAGGGGGCAGGGCGGCGGCGCTGCTCACCTCGAGGCGTGCGGCGGCGGACGGCGACGGCGGGCGGGCGGCGGCGGCGGGCGACGGCGGGCGGGCGGCGACGGCGGGCGACGGCGGGCGGGCGGCGGCGGCGGGCGACGGCGGGCGACGGGCGCGGTGTGGAGGAGGAGGAGCAGGCGCGCGGCGCGGCGGCGGCGGCGCGGGCGGGCGGGGGGCGCGGGGGGGGGACGGGGGGCGGGCGCGGCCGACGGCGGGCGACGGCGCGGGCGGGCGACGGCGCGGGCGGGCGCGGGCGGCGGCGGGCGGCGACGGCGGGGCGACGGGCGCGGTGTGGAGGAGGAGGAGCAGGAGCGCGGCGCGGCGGGCGGCGGGCGCGGCCGACGGCGGGCGACGGCGCGGGCGGGCGCGGGCGACGGCGCGGACGGCGCGCGGGCGGGCGGCGGGCGGCGGCGCGCGATTTTGGCAGCCTGCCGGCGTCCAAAACTCCTCGCGCGAATGGGGAAGAAGGAGGGGCGCGCGCAGTTAAGTAATTGGGGTCTTTTGCACCGGTTCGTGGCTGGAACCGACCGGTTCCAGCCACGAACCGGTGCAAAAGACCCCAATTTTGGCTGAAAATTTTGCATTCTTCCCGCCTTTTTTTCTCTCTTTCGCGCGGGATCGAGTTCCCGCCACGACGCTGCGCGGGTTTCCGCCACGACGCCGCGCGGGATATGTTCCCGCCACGACGCCGCGCTGGACATTTCCCGCCACGACGCTGCGCGGGTTTCCGCCAAGACGCCGCGCTGGACATTTTCCCGCCACGACGCTGCGCGGGATATGTTCCCGCCACGACGCCGCACTTGACATTTTCCCTCCACGACGCCCAGCGCGGAGATTTCCCGCCTAAACGCCCTCTATAAATAGTACTCCCCCGTGTCTCCCATTTCACTCATCACTGAACCCTAGCCCATTGCACAATGCCTCCAAAGCCGCACCCACCGCCGGTGGAGGTGGACCCGCAGCTCGTGGAGATAGAGGAGTGGGAGGAGTTGCAGCAGCAGCTGCGGCAGGAGGCGGCAGCCAGGAGGGCAGCAGCGGATGAGGTGGACCCGCAGCTCGCAGAGATAGAGGAGTGGGAGGAGGCGGCGCTAGCGGCTACCATAGAAGCGTTTGAGAGGCAGAGTCTCCAGGAGCTGCATAAGCGGCCGCGTGTGGCGGATCTGGATAGTGAGGAGATGCATAAGCGTCGTCGTGAGGAGGAGCTGCGGCAGGAGGCGACAGCCAGGAGGGCAGCAGCAGATGCGCGGAAGAACTAGTAGAAGTTGTTATTTTTGAATTTCAATAAAGCAGTGTTGTCGTTGTTTTAGTTTAAGTTTAGTTAACGTATCTTGTTAAATTTCAATAAAGTCGTTGTCGTTTTATCCCGGTTAATGGCTGGAACCGGTGCTAAAGACGGTTGATTAGTTTATATACCCCTTTTATCCCGGTTACTGGCTGGAACCGGTGATAAAGATGGTGGATTAGTTTATATATCCTTTTATCTCGGTTCCTGGCTGGAACCGGTGCTAAAGATGGGGGGGCTAAATCTGGGGGAGGCTTATCTGTTATTTGCCTTATCTGGGGTGGTTTCATCTCGGGGAGGGGATTATCTGGAGGCACACACCGCTATATATAGCCCCTCCGGGGAGAGTAGAGAGAACAAAGAGAGAAGATGCAACGACCAAGAAGGAAAGAGCCTCTCCGGCGAAGTTTCTCGAAGATGTCTTAGATGGCTGGCCGTCTTAGACATCTTCGGAAACTTCGCCCGAGAACTCTTCCCACAAGCTGCTAGTATACACCCAACAAACAATAGCTCACGGTAAGGAGGGGAGAGCATAGAGAGCTTCCAGGGAGCTGGTATATAACCCGACGACGGCGACCTCGAAGGAAAGAGCCTCTCCGGCGGAGTTTCTCGAAGATGTCTTAGATGGACGGCCATCTTAGACATCTTCGGAAGCTCCGCCCGAGTAACTCTTCCCGCAAGTCCCGCTCGGAAGCTGCTACTATACACCCAACAACCAGTAGGTGAGGATAAATTTCCAAACATGTGTATCTACAAAAATAATAAACTTGGATAATTGCATTTAGTTAAAACGACCAATGTTACAGATACATATCACAACAAACGCTTCACAATATGAGCTCAAGGTACATGATAATAATTAATACATTATGATCGCTTCGACCGTAACCATGGAGTATCTTCAGCATTTAACGCGATGGTTGGATCAATGTTCACTGTGAAGGGCGGAATTTCAGCAAACTTATTATAATCTTCTGACATGTCTGTCTTGTCCTCGACTCCCACGATGGTTCTTTTCCCTGAAAGAACTATGTGACGCTTTGGCTCATCGGATGAGCTCGTTTCCTTATGTTTTCTTTTATTCGGTCTAGAGGACATGTCCTTCACATAGAAAACCTGAGCCACATCATTGGCTAGGACGAATGGTTCGTCTCTGTAACCAAGATTGTTGGTATCCACTGTTGTCATTCCGTACAGCTGGTCTACCTTTACCCCTTTTCCATCCAGCTTGAACCATTTGCACCGAAATAAAGGGACCTTAAAAGAAGGTCCATAGTCAAGTTCCCATATCTCCTCTATGTAACCATAATATGTGTCCTTTTTGCCACTGCTAGTGTTTGTTGCATCAATGCGGACACCACTGTTTTGGTTGGTGCTCTTTTTATCTTGGGCGAACGTGTAGAAGGTATTTCCATTTATCTCGTACCCCTGGAAAGTCACTATAGTCGAAGATGGTGACCCAGCCAACATGTACAACTGATCTACAATATTGTTGTTATTCATGAGATGTTCTCGGAGCCAACCGCCGAATGTACGCATATGTTTATGCGTAATCCAGTCTTCAGACTGCCCCAGATGTTCTGAGCGCACAATATTCTTGTGATCAGTGATATACGGGGCCACCAAGGTGGAACTTTGTAGAACTGTGTAGTGTGCTTGAGTGAAAGAAATGCCGTCCCTACATATCATTGATTTCCTTCCTAGCGCGCCTTTTCCACTTAGTCGCCCCTCATGTCGCGATTCAGGAACACCAATCGACTTAAGGTCAGGAATGAAGTCAACGCAGAACTCGATGACCTCCTCTGTTCCATAGCCCTTGGAGATGCTTCCTTCTGGCCTAGCACGGTTATGAACATATTTCTTTAAGACCCCCATGAACCTCTCGAAGGGGAACATATTGTGTAGAAAGACAGGACCGAGGATGGCAATCTCTTCGACAAGGTGAACCAGGAGATGTGTCATAATATTGAAGAAAGATGGTGGAAACACCAACTCAAAGCTAACAAGACATTGCACCACATCCTTCTGTAACCTTGGAAGACTAGCTGGATCGATTACCTTCTGAGATATCGCATTAAGGAATGCACATAGCTTCACAATGGGTATTCGAACATTTTCCGGCAGAAGCCCCCTCAGTGCAACCGGAAGCAACTGCGTCATAATAATGTGGCAGTCATGCGACTTCAGGTTCTGGAATGTTTTCTTCTCCATATTTATAATTCCCTTTATATTGGAGGAGAAGCCAGACGGGACCTTGATACTGTAAAGGACTTCAAAAAAGATATCCTTCTCTGCTTTGGTAAGAGCGTAGCTGGCAGGACTTAAGCGACTCCCTGTATCCTTGTAATCCTGTTCTTGCTTGTCTTTTGGGACTTTCATACGATACTGGTCCTCCCGTGCTTCTGGTGTATCTTTTGTCTTCCCATACACGCCTAAGAAACCTAGCAGGTTCACGTAAAGATTCTTCGTCACGTGCATCACGTCGATTGAAGAGCGGACCTCTAGGACTTTCCAATAGGGTAGATCCCAAAATATAGATTTTTTCTTCCACATGGGTGCGTGTCCGGTAACGTCGTCATTCGGAACAGATTGGCCGCCAGGACCCTTTCCAAAGATTACTTTTAGGTCCTTGACCATATCAAGTAAAGCATCACCGGTACGGAGTTCGGCTTCACCCGGCGATCTGCCTCACCTCCGAAATGATTGCCTTTCTTTCCGACGGGGTGCCTCTTTGGAAGAAATCGACGATGCCCTGTACACAACCTTCTTACATTTATGCAAATAGGCACCTTCGTTCTCATATAAACAGTGCGTGCATGCATTGTATCCCTTGTTTGTCTGTCCGAAAGGTTACTAAGAGCAGGCCAATCATTGATGGTCACGAAAAGCAACGCTCGTAGGTTAAATGACTCCTGTTTGTACTCATCCCATGCATGTACACCTGGTTTGCTCCACAACTGTAAGAGTTCTTCAAATAATGGCTGTAGGTACACATCAATGTCGTTGCCGGGTTGCTTTGGGCCTTGGATGAGCACTGGCATCATAATGAACTTCCGCTTCATGCACAACCAAGGCGGAAGGTTATAGATACATAGAGTTACAGGCCAAGTGCTATGACTGCAGCTCTGCTCCCCAAAAGGATTCATTCCATCTGTACTTAGGCCAAACCTTAAGTTCCTCGCGTCATCTGCAAAATCCGGGAACTCTCTATCGATTGTCCTCCACTGCGACCCATCAGCGGGGTGTCTCAGCATCTCGTCTTTCTTACGGTCTTCTTTGTGCCATCGCAACAACCTGGCATGCTCTTTATTTCTGAACAGACGTTTCAACCGTGGTATTATAGGAGCATACCACATAACCTTGGCAGGAACCCTCTTCCTAGGGGGCTCGCCCTCAACATCACCAGGGTCATCTCGCCTGATCTTATACCGAAGTGCAGTGCATACTGGACATTTTTCCAAATTTTCATACTCAGCGCGGTAGAGGATGCAGTCATTAATGCATGCATGTATCTTCAGCACCTCTAATCCTAGAGGGCAGAGAACCTTCTTTGCTTCGTACGCATCGTCGTGCAATTCGTTATTCTTTGGAAACCTCCTCTTCATTATTTTCGTAACTTCTCAAATGGCTTGTCACATATACCAGCCTCTGCCTTCCATTGCAGCAACTCCAGGGTGGCACCGAGCTTTGTGTTGCCATCTTCGCAATTTGGGTATAACTTCTTTTTGTGATCATCTAACATGCCCTTTAACTTCCGCTTCTCGTTTTCTGTTTCTGCATCTCTGTGTGCATCGGCGATGGCCCGACGAAGATCATCATCAACGGGCTCATCTGATGCCTCTTCATCTTGATCACCTCCTCCTGCATCTTCATCTTCATCATGCCCTGTTGCGGTATCACCGTAGTTAGGGTACATATCATCATCCTCTTCTTCTTCTTCGTCGTCTTCCATCATAACCCCTCTTTCTCCATGCTTGGTCCAACAATTATAGCTGGGCATGAAACCTTTCCAAAGCAGGTGTGAGTGAATGACTTGCCATTCAGGGTATTGCTTCAAGTTATGGCAATCAACACATGGACAACACATAAAACCATCCGCCTGTGGGTTTTCCTGAGCCACACGGATAAATTCTTCCAGGCCCGATCTGAACTCGGGTAGACGTCGGTCAACGTACATCCATTGCCGCCGGTTCATCTACATCAAATAATTAATTAAGTTTATCAATAAACAATTACAAAACATCATAATATTTATAAATAGTGGAAATTAGCACCGTACAAATGAAAGGGTTAAGTTGTTGCTTAAACCTTGATCGAGGAGGAAAGAAAGAGGAGAAAGCTTAAGTGTCGCTCCGGCACCTCATCTCATTTTTGTTGGGTGTAAAATCAAGCGGCATCACTCTCTCACACATTTCATCGAGCACCTTATGTGCATGCCAAAGAGAAGCAACTTAGCACTCAACACACACACCTTCTCCTAGCAAAAATGAAGTGAGTTGGGCTGTTTGGCCGGTAGCTGAGCTGAAATAGGGCTGGGGACCTTTTAGCACCAGTTCGTGTTACGAACCGGTGCAAATGGTCTATCTTTTGCACCGGTTCGTAACACGAACCGGTGCTAAAGGTTCCTCGGCTGACACGTGCCTGGCGACGAACCTTTTGCACCGGTTTGTGATACGAACCGGTGCAAAAGATAGATCATTTGCACCGGTTCGTAACACGAACCGGTGCAAAAGGTCCCTCGGCCGGCTGCTCCCCACGAACCGGTGCTAATGACCCCTTTTAGCACCGGTTCGTGCCAAATCCGGTGCAAATGTCATTTGGGGCAAAAAACCAAAGCCCTTGTTTCTACTAGTGTACATATATAAGAGGATCATTCTGGAATTCCTTCTATTGCCATACCACTAGCGGCCTCACCGGCGGTTGGCCACTGGTTTGTTTGGTTTTCCCCCTTTTATTTTTTAAGAATAAAAGAATCTATGCAATTTTTTCAAATAGGTTAGTGGCATGGAAATGCAAATACGCCACAACCATAAGAACAATTAGTGGTGTGCTGATAAAATGCCGGGTTGGCTCGTGGGGCCCATATTGTTGTGGCTTGGCACTCATTCTGCCACGCCAATGGTAGGCCCATACCGATGGTCTACCAAAATACGCTACGCCGCCGATATTACCCGTGGCGTGTTTTTTGTTTGCCATGCCTCGGATCATATGGTCCCGATAAGTTATTCTCTACCACTGATACTTCGGCAATAACCCCTCAGTCATACCTCACCATCCATGGCCGAGGGTATAAAGGAGAAGCCTCCAGAGAGAAGAGGAGGCCTCAGATCTAACTCAAATAAAACTATACTCACTTGAGTCCCAATTCACTAGATCACCTAAGTATTCATCCACCCACCAGAAGCTCCAGGGCTCCGGTGAGGAGCTCACCAGAGTTGGAGAAGAACCAGTTGATAGGAAGTTCATACTTTAGATAGACAATCACATCAGTTTCATTCCACCTAGAGGTATGTTCCGAGACGGAACAAGCCAATATGCGGGCTAGACTCCTAGATATCGTCCATCATACGTTCCAGCTAACGTCTTAGTTGGAAAAACACATTGTATTATTCGAGCACCTCACATGCTCTCTATAATATAGTCTACACGTACCTGACATAGGGTTGTTACCAAATCCTCATACAGGGCTTGAACGTGTATATATCATGTGTGTCTTGAGGTTGTTATCCTATCGGTTCGTGATCACAAGCCCCTGCACCTACAACACTCTTAGCCGGGAGTCGAATCGAAACCCCGACACCCGCCATGTTGTGTTGCTAATATTTTTGGCAATTGGCTAAATGCGGTGTATCATAGGCTTAAAATACTTATTTAGGTTATTCGATTGCTTTGGCTATGTAGAAATGAAAACATTTTTAATGAATTTTTTTTCTCTTATGCAGTTTATCTATCGGTGCACCGCTTTGCTTCATTCATGGTGGTATCGACAACATTCTGTAGGACCACAACCTATTTACGAAGGTTCCTACAGGGTTGGAGCATACGGCGAGAGGGACTTTTTTACCCAACATGGGTGGCGGTGTAATCTCAGGATTGGACCTCCACCACCTTAGACGCCTATACAATTTCCCAAATGGTTACTTGTATTAAGCCTTTTTTTTTTATTTTTACGTGTTCGGATGATAGATTTTGTGTGGCTGTGTAAATATCTGTTATGTAAATGCCAGGTGTAATGCTTAAAACTTTTAAGTAATAAAACATTCTATATAGAAAATATACAAACATGTTACGAGTTTTGTCCATTTTTTTTTCAATTAACTGGTAAATTTACTCCTTAATTAATAAATCATGGACTATATTTAGCATTACTTAGCATCATCGCCTTCCCCTACAAAAAAAAGTTTTTTTAACATGTATTATATCAGAACAACAAGAAAATACTTTATTAGTGTGTCGATGCCAAAAATGCATCCTCCATAATGGTACTCTGCTCTTATAAATACTAGTCATCTTAAGTGTCAAGGCTCTCATCCCCCCTCTATGCCCTCGCAAAGCTTAGGTTTGAGTCTCTCTCTCTCTCTCTCTCTCTCTCTCTCTCTCTCTCTCTCTCTCTCTCTCTCTCTCTCTCTCTCTCTCTCTCTCGCTCTCTCTCATGGTGCCTTAGTTGGCCGGAGTGGGAGGTGGAGAGGTCGCCGGCATGTATATAGTAGATGTAGGTGAAGTAGTTGGAGGTGCGATGGTTTGTCAATGCTTTGGAATACGACCCTGAAGCCTCTTGGCTGGACCTGGTGCATTTGACGCCTAATCTGTCTTCTTCTCAAGATCTGGTGGTTGGAGGAGGTGGGGAGCGGGTCTAGGGCTAGGATCTCCACAGATAAGGCTAGTTTCGAGCTCATCGGTGACTTACTTCTTTCAGCTGCTTTTGGGCATCTTCTTCCTCTTCTGGGCGGCCGTGGAGGTGAGGGGATGAAGAAAGGAGCCTAACATCCAATGGATATAGAGGTGGATGGGGACATCTTGCGCTACGGTGCTTCGACGCAGCACCAGGCGCATACCGACAAGGCCTCCCTTCGTCTTTTCAAGGAGGAAACAAACAAATCTCCCCTCTAAGGAAAATCCCCTCAATAAGTGTCTTCTCCATCATCTTCTACCTTGTATCGGTGCTCTCTCTGCTATCGTCCTACCGTGACGGAGAGGGAGAGTGGGGAGGCAGCCTCACGTGTCCAGGTTCTGGGTGATGGAGTTAGGAAGCTAAATCACATGGTTCCACTTGTGCTTCCAAATCTGGATTTTACGGCGGAGTTCAATAGTAAAGTCCAAGATCTGCTGATGTTATCCATGGCCAAGGGAGTCGCTGCTTGTGTTGGGGATCCTTCTTCCTTAATTGGAAGATCTCTGATCTTGGTGTGGGAATCATCACCGCCAACACCACAAGTGGTTTCATCCCCGGTGGTGATTCTGGTGCCCGTATCTAGAGGTCAGCCGAGTTATGCGGTGAAGATTTTTTTGGAAATATATTAATATCGCGAAGATACCATTACACCCATACCACAAAAAATGTCATGAAGACATTACATATGCACACACTTTACTACAAAGAGAAGAAGAAGAAAAAACAAAAGATCCTGCTATGGTGATCAAAATCTTGAAGCTGCAACACAAACCACTTCAGCACTCAGCGCCCACACTCCCAAAATAATGCCTTCAACAAGGCCATTTCTAGGCCGAACAAATTAAGGTAAGACCTTCGATTTTCACCCTCGCGGAAGTCCGCGCTCTCAAAACATTGCCTTCAAGAAGGCCATGGCGAGAAACAACTAATTAAGGACCTTGGATTTTCACCGTGAATGATAAAACTATGAACTACTCCTATGTTGTCGGCCCCTCATTCCGATGCCACTGCTGCAAGTCTAGAAACACCAAGCAAAGTTCTCATCGCCTCGAAGACACAGTCTGGCATTACTAGACCCCAAATCTCAGCCACCATGACATTCTCAACCACTGTCTTCTCCATGGAAATCGAAAATCGACATATCCCGTGATGAAAATAGACATCGATGCTTCACGACACTCCCACCTATAGCCGCATGGCGGGAAGCGACCGGGTTCCATCCGATCCAGTAATCTACATGCATTAGGCGCCAAAAAGATATGGTTGGCAGAGCCTTCTAAAACTCGTCACCAGCCAGATCATTGAGATCAGACATCAAGCTGAACACCATCTTAATTTGAGAAGAATACAATGACTGTCTCCTTTATTAGGCGGATTAACAAGTCCACACGCTGTCACCCCCTAGCTCCCAACAATAGACCAGGGGTACTTGCCGCCACCAACCACACCATGCAAAGGTTAGCGCCCGAGCTGCACCAAGTTCCCTGATTCAGGCGTCGTGCCGCCCTTGCTACCACATCGGTTGCCAAAAGGGTGTGAAGTTAGTTTGAGAGGAGAAGATAAAAGATAGCTTCCTGGGTGTTTTGCACCGAATCTGAAGCTAGTCTAGGATGCTGACAAATGGGAGGCACAACCATGTAGTAGTTGTCAAGACACATCTTCAGGCTCTAATTTTCAGCACCACTCGCACATGAACTGAACTAGGGCTTGACCAATTGGCGCTCTACCTCAGTTTAGTTCTCTCGAAAAGAAGGATTAACGCCCGCCACAAATTAGCACGGGTGCCTACTTCCCATTTGGGGAAGATGAGGGAAAAGTAGTGAAGCTTTGAGAAAAAGGATTAGGAGGAAAGAGTGAAACTTGATTGAACTCGCCAGCGGCCACATAATCTTGGAAAAAGCCTAAAAGGGCCATGTCCCGTGAGCTTGCCCTTGAAATCCCAATGGTTTGATGATCTCGTCTCCGTGGACCATATTGCCCGCCTTGTGCAACCGGAGCCAGCGCTTCACGGGGGGGCTGTGCCTACGCGTTCGTAGCTGCCGATCATGCATCATGTCATGTGACTGACACCAGAGAATTCAGATAGCAATTGGCCGGCCGAGTGAGCACGTCTACGTCGTCTAATCTACCCATCTGTGGACAGAGAAAAATGGAGGGAAAGGAGGCGCAATTTCTGAAGACGCAAGTTACAGGATGGGCCGCGGTACAGCACCAGAACCCGCCGAAACATCAGCTACGGCCCAGGACACGCGTCGCGCATCGGTAGTCCCTAGCTCCCCGCTCTGACCCCGACGTGGCCGCGCGCGCCGCCCGCGCTCAACACGTCGCCGTCCCCACACGACGCTTCCAGGCCGGTTCACGCGTCGCCGTCCATTTTCCGGTGCCCCCGCTCGCGCGCGCCACCACCTCACGTTCCCCTCACCGGCGGAGCAGGCGCCACGTCCACCGCCCCGGCCACCCTTATTTAAACCCCGCGCCCCCGCCCTCCCTCATCTCCCCCATTGTTTCCCTCCGTTCGAGGTAGCGCGAATAAACCCCATTAGGTCCGAGACCGAACCCGTTCCTCCCATTCCCAAACCCATTCCGAGGAACGACATTGCTCGAGACCTTCCCTTCCTTCCTTCGTTCTACCGGTGATCTGAGGATCCGTTCCACCCGGCAGCAACCCGCCCCTCCGTCGTCGCAAGCTCGACCGGCCAACCCCCGCACGTGATCCGGCGCATCCACCGACGTCAATGGCGCTCAACCTGACCCACCAGACCGGCGCGGCGGCCATCACGGCCACGCCGCCGACCGGCGCGCGCGCGGCGGTCTTCGCGGCCTCCGCCACCGGCACCGCCACCTCCGGCGCCACCATGGTCCGCAGCGGCAGCGCCCAGAGCCTGCGGCTGCAGACGCAGACGGTGGAGCCGGCGCAGCCGCAGCCGTCCGACTTCCACCAGGCCATGGCGGCGCCCGCGCACCCGGACGTGGCCGGCGTCGAGGAGCGCAAGGTGGGCGTCCCCGTCTTCGTCATGATGCCGCTCGACACCGTGCGCAAGGACGGCAGCGCGCTCAACCGCCGCAAGGCCGTGCAGGCGTCGCTCGCCGCGCTCAAGAGCGCCGGCGCCGCCGGGATCATGGTCGACGTCTGGTGGGGCATCGCCGAGGCCGAGGGGCCCGGGCAGTACAACTTCGCCGGCTACATCGAGCTCATGGAGATGGCCAAGAAGGCCGGCCTCAAGGTGCAGGCCGTCATGTCCTTCCACCAGTGCGGCGGCAACGTCGGAGATTCAGTCAAGTACGTACTCTCTTTTCCCGCCTTTCTAGCTAGTGCATGGTAGTATTTGATCTTCGCGTATATATTCTGGTATTCATTCTTGAATCCTCCATGAACTATACGAAATGGATAGAGATCACATCGGTTGCGGTAGAGGAAAAAATTGAAATTAGTCGTGTTTACTCAATTTTCACATGTATTTATTGAATGCATGGGCTTGCCATGTGCTGGCCACCGCCCATTCCATGGAAGGAAGCACATCCCATGATACGATCAATATCCTCTAGTAGAAAAACATTTCTATGGTCATGGCTATTCAGGGTGGGCATAAAAACCGTGCAACCAAAAACCGAACCGAAGCCGAAACCGAACTAAACGAAATCACCGGTTTTTTCCATTAACCGCTATTTTTTCGGTTTTCATTTATACTAACCGAATTAAATTTGGTAGAATTCGGTTTTTAGCCCCACCAACCGAACACGACCGAATTGAGTAACCTACCATCAATTTGTGCATAAACCGATCATTCCATAGAAGCCCAACTGCGTTTGATGTTCCAAAAATTGTTCATTCAATGTATGACTTTGATCTTTGATGTACTAGTTTTTTCTGAATATAGCGTGAAGCCTGCATAATAGAACACGTCGCTCGAAGTCTTAGCTACCCCTTTTAATCGCTCACGAGTGATGCACCTGTACCACGAGTGTCGTAGCCTACCAAATAGCATCCCTCCATGATTGGTGCTCATTTGTCGATTTCTTGCAGTTCATGCTTTTTGTGTTGATATGTCAATCACTATTTGCTTTCTTCGGTGATGCCTACTATTTGTTCAAGTGAGTAGGTTCATTCGGTTTAACCGAAAACTGAACCGAATTTGTCTGTTAACCGAATTTTCGGTTTCCTAAATTTTCATGCCAATTTCGGTTACCATTTTTGAAAACCGGATATATTCAAAAACCGCAAAAACCGAATCAAAATTTCGGTTAAAAACGAATGCCCAGAATGGCTATGATGTTCTTGCCGGCATCAGGAAATATGCATATGGGCTAGATTGTGTTCTTCACGAAGCCATCAACGGACAACTCGTGACGGAGAAGTCATCGTCTCATTTCCTACACAAGCGGATCGAGCTTTCTCGAACTGTGTGATGTGGACGGTCATAGTTTTTTTTGGGCCCATGATATTCGAAGGTGAAAAAAATGAAAGAAAATGAGCCTCAAGTCAGCCGACACGTAGCTTAGATAAGAAAACGAGATCATTTTCCGTACGTTGTACGTGATCGATCACTTGTGGACGGTGGCGCTGCATGTGATGGTTTCTAACCAGAAGCATTCTACTACTCTAGTAACTGAAATTACTGATGATGTATTTTTTTTTTTTTTTTGCGAATACTGATGATGTAATTTGCTGACGACGTTGCACTACAGCATCCCACTTCCCCGATGGGCAACGGAGGAGATTGACAAGGACCAGGACCTGGCGTACACTGACCGGTGCGGCCGCCGCAACTACGAGTACATCTCGCTCGGCGCCGACGCGCTGCCGGCGCTCAAGGGCCGCACGCCCATCCAGTGCTACGCTGACTTCATGCGCGCCTTCCGCGACCACATGGCGCCCTACATGGGCAGCACCATCTGCGAGATCCAGGTCGGCATGGGCCCCGCCGGCGAGCTCCGCTACCCGTCCTACCCGGAGAGCAACGGCACCTGGTCCTTCCCGGGCATCGGCGAGTTCCAGTGCTACGACCGCTACATGCTCGCCAGCCTCCGCGCCGCCGCCGACGCGGTCGGCAAGCCCGAGTGGGGCTGCGCCGGGCCGGGCGACTCCGGCAGCTACAACCAGTGGCCCGAGGACACCAACTTCTTCCGCCGCGAGGGGGGCTGGAACACAGAGTACGGCAAATTCTTCATGAGCTGGTACTCGCAGATGCTACTCGAGCACGGCGACCGCATCCTCTCCGCCGCGTCCTCCGTCTACACGGGCGTCCCCGGCGTCAAGGTCTCCGTCAAGGTGGCCGGCATCCACTGGCACTACGGCACCAGGTCGCACGCCCCCGAGCTCACGGCCGGGTACTACAACACCAGGAACCACGACGGGTACCAGCCCATCGCGCGCATGCTGGGCCGCCACGGCGCCGTGCTCAACTTCACCTGCGTCGAGATGCGCGACCACGAGCAGCCGCAGGACGCGCAGTGCCTCCCCGAGGCGCTCGTGCGCCAGGTGGCCAACGCCGCCAAGGAGGCCGGCATCGGGCTCGCCGGCGAGAACGCCCTGCCCAGGTACGACGAGACGGCGCACGACCAGGTGATCGCCACGGCCGCTGAGAAGGCCGAGGAGGAGCGCATGGTCGCCTTCACATACCTCCGCATGGGGCCCGACCTATTCCAGCCCGACAACTGGCGCCGCTTCGCCGCCTTCGTCAAGCGCATGACGGAGACCGGCGTCAGGGACGTGTGCCGGGAGCAGGTGGAGCGGGAGGCGCAGGGCGTCGCGCACGCCACGCAGCCGCTCGTCCACGAGGCCGCCGCCGCGCTCGCCAACTAACTCGTCCACCATCTCGGTCACCGGCCGACAGCCCGTGCGCCGTAGACAAGGGTAAACGGTAAACCACAGCTATACGTACTACGTATTGATGATTTGTAATCCACGTACGTCGCGGTGTGTACCGAAGGAAAGGGGGGAAACAAACGTAGGGGGATCGATCCGATCGGGTAACATGGTACCGCGTTCCAAGCTTTGATGCTGGTTTTGGCGACGCTCGAAGCTTTTGCAGTGAACTCAATGTACTTACTACCAGTACGTATGTACTATGCTGCCGCAGTACTACTGCTTGTAAGATCGATAACTCGAAAATGTTGTGTACGCCTGTATCTGTTCCTATGAAATGAATGAAGAACAGGAGTTGGCGATTCAGTCTGTCCCTTCTTTTTTTTTTTCTTTTTTAACAAAAACAATTGGCGATATAGACTGAGGCTGATTCGATTTTTTTTTCTAAATACAAGCTCGGATAAAGAAGGGTTGTGATAGGCTTTATCGAGCCAACCGTAAAACTAGTCATTCATATGGATATGAAACTAAATAAATAGTATATTCATTCCAATCAATAACACTTTTTAAAATAAAATTAACTACATAATCTTTGAGCAAGTGAAAATCATTGACATCTACCAACAAAAATAATTAGATCCACCGTGAAATATATTTTCATACATACATAATATTAGTGTTCTTAATATTTTTTTTACTATTTAATCAACTTTTATAAAGTTTCACTATTCATAAAATTATAAGCTTTATTCACAAGTATATATCGAGCCGTGTCGCACATGATAAATCTAACCACCTCTATGTAGAGGTATGCATACACGAAAAGAGCGCACACAATTTCGGAAACCATGTGCGACAGTGAGACATTTTTCGTCCTTTTCTTTGGGTGTTCTGGATAATTCGTAGAAAAATGACCAATCTCTTCACGGATAAAGCAGCTTAATTCTGCTTTGTTTATCTTTTTTCTTCTTCAAGGTTGTAGTTTTCGTAGGCTTATTAAAGAAGGGCTTAGTATTCTCTTTGTTCTTGCCGTAACATTTTTTCTCTCTCTGCATCTTGAACCCTCTGCTCTATCAGTAGTATTCTTAGCCCGAATTTTTTCTTCTCAACATCAAGTGACGCTGTCATATTTTTAACTGATATCTCTTGTCTCTTGTATTTGAGAGCTGTGGAAAAGTTCCTCCATAAAGGGGTAACTTCATAATAATGCATCCAGTCACAAACTTGTTAGGTAAGACATACTTAAGAAGTTTAAACTCTTTCGCAGTGCATTGTATCTCATGCGATTGTTCAACTACAGAACGGTTCTTAACCATCCTGAAATTATGAAAGCTCTACATGATGTACACAGTTCATTGCCTGATGTACACGGTTCATTGCATGTTTTGGTTGCACCGAATTTAGCATTCAGTGTATTCCATAGCTCTTTTCCGTCTCTTATGTGCATGTACCCATCACACAGACAATTAGCAAAAACACTCAGAATGCATCCAATGAAGGAAGTATTGGCTTCCTTGAACTTTTTCTGATCACGAGAATAAAAAGAATGTTACTAATTATGTTACCAGAATTGCAAAAGGTGTTACTAGCAATGTTCTACATATACGAAGATATGTTACTGTCGTGTTACTATGTAACAAAAATGTGTTACTAGCACATCTAGTAACACATAATATCCATGTTACTACAGTACAAATTGTAGCACAATATTTAAGATATGGTAACAATTATTACGTGTGACTAGAGATACCACTTAGTAACATGTCCTAATGGAACACATTTTAAAATGTGTTACTACATGGCGTAGTAACACTGTTTTGGACATGTAGTAACACAATACCGTGTTACCAAAGCTCTGTCCTGTTGTAGTGATGATTCATTACCTGCTTTGGTTGCACCAAATTTAGCATTCAGTGTATCACATAGCTCTTTTCCGTCTCTTATGTGCATGTACAGATCACACAAACAATTAGCAAGAACACTCAAAATGCATCCAATGAAGGGAGTATTGGCTTCCTTGAACTTTTTCTGATCTTCATCAGATATAGTTCCTTCAAGTATGCTTTTACTAACTTCAAATACTTTCAGATGAGTAAACCAGAGCTTGGCCTTAATCTTCCAATTCTTAAGATACACACCGGTAAACTTATCCGGTCTCAGCGCATTAGCAAAACCAGCCTGAGTTAACTTAGGAAATTGCCTACATTCAAATTTTTCGATTGTTGAATAATTATACATAACTTTCATGATTAATTTTAAAATATGAAACATGACTACAACAGTTACTAACATGTGAAACTCGAACATACTAGATGTCTTTATCAACATGAACAGTAGGTACGACAACCATCGCTAAACAGATTGGATCATTTAGGCAAAACTGTGGTGATCGTACATACCATTGCATGTTGTAATATGCTAGTCATGGATATAAAAGCTGCGAAGTATCAATCCGCAAATATTACATTCTTTGGAGTGGTACAACAGAAACATGGCCGATCATTTATTACTCACTTAATATTACAAGCCATAAATATACATCACAACGGAGCTCCTCCTGGGTCCACAGAAGATAAGTTGGCAGTTCTAGTTGAACTCTACTAAACCTATAAACTAGTGGTAGAAGTAGACTAATTACCATGACTACTGAAGCAGCTTTATTCTATAATGTTCGGTGCTGCCCAACTACTACTACGATGATGACTCTACTCTTTATGCCTCCTCGTTGGCCTCCTCCGTTCCGCACTCGATCAGGTAGTCCACCCCTTCGATGCCTCCTGATAGATCTGGCTCTTCGTTGTAGACGTCCTCAGCGATCTCAGCTCCTTCGTTGGTCTCCTCCGTGTTGTTATGGTAATCTAAGCATGGGATTCAAAGAGCGATGAGTACGAGCGTACTCAACCAGTTCATTATAGGAAAGAGGTGATTAATGCAGTAACTACAGCTATGGACCACAAAGTCATAGGCAATGCATGTTTTTGTAAGCATTTCTTTAAAGGTTGCTTTTATTCTGAAAAGCTATGTCCGCAGCCTTCACCCGGTGTCTAGAATTTCATGGAGTTCCTTTTCGGCTGTGTTCGCAGTTCCAAACCTGGAACAGGGAGTGATGAGTCACAATTTGATACAATCTGCAGAGGTGTGTTACTGTACCCATAAGAGATCTTATCCTTGTTACCAGTCGGGCTCGAGATTCCGTCCACACTTTCCTTGGTGTTAGACCAGGTATAAGGTCCTAGCCAATCGATGTGCCTTCTCGCGACCTCGCATACTGATGTCTACGGGAGCTTCTATTCTTGTAGACAGTGTTGGGCCTCCAAGAGCAGAGGGTTGTAGAACAGCAGCAAGTGTCCCTTGAGTGGATCACCCAAGGTTTATCGATCTCAGGGAGGAAGAGGTCAAAGATATCCCTCTCAAGCAACCCTGCAACCACAAAGCAAGAAGTCTCTTGTGTCCCCAACACATCTAATACACTTGTCAGATGTATAGGTGCACTAGTTCGGCGAAGAGATAGTGAGATGCAAGTAATATGGATGAGTATGAGTGATAATAGCAATCTGAATAAAATATGGCAGCGAGTAAACATGCAACAAAACAGTAAACAAACGGAGATTCGATGCTCGGAAGCAAGGCCCAGGGATCCTGCTTTCACTAGTGGACACTCTCAACAATGATCACATAATAGGACTACTCTACACCCTCTTGTTGGATGATGAACACCACTAATTGTGTAGGATTACACGAACCCTCAATGCCGGAGTTAACAAGCTCCACAATATTCAATGTTCATATTTAAATAACCTTAGAGTGCAAGATAGATCAACACAACCAAACCAAGTACTAACATAGCATGCACACTGTTACCGTCACACTATGAAAGGAGGAATAGATCACATCAATACCATCATTGTAATAGTTAACTTCATAATCTACAAGAGATCAAATCATAGCATACGCCAAGTACTTCATGATGCACACACTGTCAACATTACATCATGGAGGAGGAATAGACTACTTTAATAACATCACTAGAGTAGCACATAGATGATATTCAACTAGATCACACAAAGAGAGAGATGAACCACATAGCTACAGCGGAGCCCTCAGCCCCGGGGGTGAATTACTCCCTCCTCATCATGGAGACAGCGATGTCGGCGAAGATGGCAGTGGAGACGGCGGTGGAGATGACTCCGGGGGCAATTACCCATCCCGGCAGGGTGCCGGAACAGAGACTTCTGTCCCCCGAATTGGAGTTTCGCGATGGCGGCGGCTCTGGATGGTTTTCTCTGGTTTCGTCGAACTGGGTCGAGGTTTTAGGTCAGGGATGACTAAATAGGCGAAGAGGCGGAGTCGGAGGGGCCACAGGGGGCCCACACACTAGGGGGCGCGCCCCCCCTTGGCCGCGCCGCCCTGTGGGGTGGGGCCCCCTGGCTCCCCTCTGGCCCTTCTTCGGTGCTGTGGAAGCTTCCGGGAATTTTAAGATCTTCGGTGTTGATTTCATCCGATTCCGAAAATATTTCCTTACTAGGATTTCTGAAACCAAAAACAGCAGAAAACAGCAACTGGCCCTTCGGCATCTCGTCAATAGGTTAGTTCCGGAAAACGCATAAATATGACTTAAAGTATGCATAAAACATGTATATATCATCAATAATGTGGCATGGAACATAAGAAATTATCGATACGTCGGAGACGTATCAGCATCCCCAAGCTTAGTTTCTGCTCGTCCCGAGCAGGTAAACGATAACAAAGATAATTTCTGGAGTGACATGCCATCATAATCTTGATCATACTATTGTAAGCACATGTAATGAATGCAGCGATCAAAGCAATGGTAAATGACATGAGTAAACAAATGAATCATATATAGCAAAGACTTTTCATGAATAGTACTTTCAAGACAAGCATCAATAAGTCTTGCGTAAGAGTTAACTCATAAAGCAATAAATTCATAGTAAAAGCATTGAAGCAACACAAAGGAAGATTAAGTTTCAGCGGTTGCTTTCAACTTGTAACATGTATATCTTATGGATAGTTGTCAATGCAAAGCAATATAACAAGTGCAATATGCAAGTATGTAGGAATCAATGCACAGTTCACACAAGTGTTTGCTTCCTGAGATAGAGAGAAATAGGTGAACTGACTCAACATAAAAGTAAAAGAAAGGCCCTTCGCAGAGGGAAGCATTGATTGCTATATTTGTGCTAGAGCTTTGGTTTTGAAAACAAGAAATAATTTTGTCAACGGTAGTAATAAAGCATATGTATCATGTAGATTATATCCTACAAGTTGCAAGCCTCATGCATAGTATACTAATAGTGCCCGCACCTTGTCCTAATTAGCTCGGATTACCTGGATTATCATCGCAATGCATATGTTTTAACCAAGTGTCACAAAGGGGTACCTCTATGCCGCCTGTACAAAGGTCTAAGGAGAAAGCTCGCATTGGATTTCTCGCTATTGATTATTCTCAACTTAGACATCCATACCGGGACAACATAGACAACAGATAATGGACTCCTCTTTTATGCATAAGCATTCAACAATTATTAATTTTCTCATATGAGATTGAGGATATTTGTCCAAAACTGAAACTTCCACCATGGATCATGGCTTTAGTTAGCGGCCCAATGTTCTTCTCTAACATTATGCATGCTCTAACCATTCTAGCGGTAAATCTCCCTTACTTCAGACAAGACGGACATGCATAGCAACTCACATGATATTCAACAAAGAGTAGTTGATGGCGTCCCCAAGAACATGGTTATCGCACAACAAGCAACTTAATAAGAGATAAAGTGCATAAGTACATATTCAATACCACGATAGTTTTTAGGCTATTTGTCCCGTGAGCTATATATTGCAAAGGTGAAGAATAGAAATTTTAAAGGTAGCACTCAAGCAATTTACTTTGGAATGGCGGAGAAATACCATGTAGTAGGTAGGTATGGTGGACACAAATGGCATAGTGGTTGGCTCAAGGATTTGGATGCATGAGAAGTATTCCCTCTCGATACAAGGTTTAGGCTAGCAAGGTTATTTGAAACAAACACAAGGATGAACCGGTGCAGCAAAACTCACATAAAAGACATATTGTAAACATTATAAGACCCTACACCGTCTTCCTTGTTGTTCAAACTCTTTACTAGAAATTATCTAGACCTTAGAGAGACCAATTATGCAAACCAAATTTTAGCAAGCTTTATGTATTTCTTCATTAATAGGTGCAAAGTATATGATGCAAGAGCTTAAACATGAGCACAACAATTGCCAAGTATCACATTATCCAAGACATTTTACCAATTACTACATGTAGCATTTCCCGTTTCCAACCATATAACAATTAACGAAGCAGTTTCAACCTTCGCCATGAAAATTAAAAGCTAAGAACACATGTGTTCATATGAACCAGCGGAGCGTGTCTCTCTCCCACACAAGTAATTATTCAAACAAAAACAAAAACAAGAAACATACAGACGCTCCAAGTAAAGTACATAAGATGTGACCGAATAAAAATATAGTTTCAAGAGAAGGAATCTGATAATTTGTCGATGAAGAAGGGGATGCCTTGGGCATCCCCAAGCTTAGATGCTTGAGTCTTCTTGAAATATGCAGGGATGAACCACCGGGGCATCCCCAAGCTTACACTTTTTACTCTTCTTGATCGTAGTATATCATCCTCCTCTCTTGACCCTTGAAAATTTCCTTCACACCAAACTCGAAACAAACTCATTAGAGGGTTAGTGCATAATCAAAAACTCACATGTTTAAAGGTGATACAATCATTCTTAACACTTCTGGACATTGCCTAAAGCTACTGGAAGTTAATGGAACAAAGAAATCCATCCCACATAGCAAAAGAAGCAATGCGAAATAAAAGACAGAATCTGTCAAAACAGAACAGTCCGTAAAGACGAATTTTAAAGAGGCACCAGACTTGCTCAAATGAAAATGCTCAAATTGAATGAAAGTTGCGTACATATCTGAGGATCACTCACGTAAATTGACATAATTTTCTGAAATCTGTTTCTGCGCAGTAATCCAAATCTAGTATGAACCTTACTATCAAAGACTTTACTTGGCACAACAATACAACAAAACTAAGATAAGGAGAGGTTGCTACAGTAGTAACAACTTCCAAGACTCAAATATAAAACAAAGTTACTGTAGCAAAATAAACACATGGGTTATCTCCCAAGAAGTTCTTTCTTTATAGCCATTAAGATGGGCTCAGCAGTTTTAATGATGCACTCGCAAGAAATAGTAGTTGAAGCAAATGAGAGCATCAAGAAGCAAATTCAAAACACATTTAAGTCTAACCCACTTCCTATGCAAAGGAATCTTGTACACAAATGAATTCATGAAGAACAAAGTGACAAGCATAAGAGGATAAAACATGAGTAACTTTGAGTTCTCAACATAAAGAGGGGAAACTTAATATTATTAAGATGCCTATAACCATGTTTCCCTCTCTCATAATAACTTTCAGTAGCATCATTGATGAAATCCACAATATACCCATCACTTGAAACATTTTTATCATGGTTCATATGCATAGAAGTATCATTAATTTTGGCATAAGAAGAGTTCTTCTCATTAACAGTGATTGGAGCAAGATTATTATCAAGAATTTGAACATGGTAAACAAGTTGCATATTAAGGGAATTGTTTTTGGTAATCCAATCATAACTATGACAGGTTTCATAAGGATAGTTATAACTTATATCATAGCATTCTTTATAATAATCATCAAAGGTCGGAGGCACAGTGTCATCATAGGAAATAGAATAGTTATCTTTCACAGTCGGTTTATCTGTGACCATACCATCATTGTTATTAGAAGGAGATGTATCAAACACATAATGATCAGTAGCAAAAGGATTTTCAAACACCTCTTCCCCAAGCTTAGAGCTTTCTATATCATTATGGGAGGAAGCATGGATAGCACTGATACTATGGCAATTATTATCATTATCATTTTCAGAATTAGTTTCCCAGATATTTGCAATATCAAAAGTAGTGTGCTCATTCAAATCATGATCACTAATGTATGTAAAGGGCATAGGAAGATCATTGTATTTAGATTCTGTTGTCGTCAGAAACCCACCGGCGGGCAGCGACGGGCAACACCGTAGAGCCGGGAACAACCTAGAGCTGCGGCTGGCTGAGGTCCCTCCGAGCGACGGCCCGCAAAGCCTTCTGGTCACACGTCCGATGCTGATGCAAGGGCGTGCCACCTGACCTATACCTGGTCAGGAAGGTGATGGAGATGCCTCGCTTAGTTTCCTGCATGGCATACACGTAAACATTAAATACGAGCCTCGATCGGCTCTCAGGTTATCCTGTGAATCGGCTCAGGGAGCCGATCCACCCATGATTCGTACGAGGTGCACGAATATATGGTGGTCCTGCTTGATCAAGATAAAGCTAATGAGATCTACGACGATTTAGGGTTTTCACCGCATAATCGGATCATCCTACTCACGGTTGGGCCTCGCGGCCACGCACGGTGATCGTAAGCCGATCCTAAACAAGGCCTAAAAACCAACACAAGGTTGATCCCCGGAACATCCTGTTTAGGGCCAGCGAACGACACCCTACGTGCCGCTGGATCCTCCACCCCTTTGTAAGGCCTAACTATTGCAGATATTAAACTAATCCTTGTAGAACAAGGAGCAATCGTAACGGATCAGATCTACTAAATAATGATCAAGCGGGGTGCCGCCCCCACACCTAAGATAGGTGTGAGGGCGGCTAGACATGCAAGGGTTGCACTACGATAGCATGTTACGCGAAGAACTATGCTAACCCTAACACATCTATGATAACTACGCTGCTCGCCATCAACAAGGCTTCAGTACGAGCAACGCATGAACAACGTGGAGCTTGTGCTGCCTAGATCGCAAGATGCGATCTAGGCAGCATGTTGCTTACCGGTAGAAACCCTCGAGACGAAGGAGTTGGCGATGCGCCGAGATTGATTTGTTGGTTGAACGTTGGTTGTTGTTTATTCCATAAACCCTAGATACATATTTATAGTCCAGCGGACTTTCTAATTTAGGCGTGCACCTAACCGTGCACGGGTAAAACTCTATCTAAGATACGATCTATTATATTACAGATATATGGGCAATCTAGCCCAACTTTGCATATAAGGCCGATCTACGTATTTTCTTCGTATATAATCTTCAAGCCCATCTTGATCGTGGCCCACCTCTGGCTCGGTCAAATTCTGGTGATAACACATGCCCCCCTGGTTTTGGAATTGGTAATTCCAAAATCACTCTGCTTTTCCTTCGTCGGGTCATGTCGTGGCAGAACCGTTGCAGTATCCGTCATCATGATGCCTTGCCTTCTCAACTTCTCTGCAAAATTCGATAGCTTTGGTATCGCTTCCTCGGAAACTGCAATGGCATTAAATTACCACCAGGCTTCTCATTATTTAACTGTGCCGATCGATTAGCTCTCTTCATCCCCTTCCTCTGTTCCAGCCATCGGCACAAAAAACCCTCTTCCCCCTCAGCCATGTCGTCTTCTTCCTCGTCTTCCGTCTCTCTCCAATCCTCTTCCTCAAGCGAGTTGGTCCCAGAGCACGACAAGATGGAGGCGTACAACCGCCGGGCTCCCAAACATTGGGACAAGCAGGAGTGGGACTTCGACTTCGTGCCGGAGGGTGAGGACCTCGTCTGGTCAGATGGGGCCATGCCCCTAACCGACGGGGAAGATGACCTCCGGTACCTGGTTGACGGAGCACTGAAGGCGGAGAGCGGCGACGAAGACCCTCCCTTCCGGGGTAAATTCACATCCGTCACCAAAAGAGAAGAAGAGGATGTCGAAGACGAAGACATCTCCTCCGACATGAAGAAGGAACAGGAGGACGACACCTCCTCCGATGAACCGCCGGCGAAACGCATCCGGGGCTGGGCTTGGTCAGACGAGGACGATGATGATGACGAGGAAGAAGCCTCCGCTGAAGATCACAGTAGCAGCACCGAGGGATTCGTCGACAGCAGCAATGAGGGCAGCTACCTCAGCGACGGCGAAGACGGCAACAGTCCTTAGAATAGGGACCTACTAGCATAAGATTAGCAGTAGCAATCTGTCCCTTTTGCTGAACAATTGGCTCCTCTTTGTAAGAAATCTTATTATCAATGAAAAATTTCTTTTGATTTTGCCGATGTTCTTTATGCCGACTCAGCCGATTTTCCTCATCTGACCTTGATGGTTGCTAACCAATGCTTAATGACCAGCGAGACAAGCTAATTCAGTCATCCTTCCAAGTTAACTTCCAAGTTAACTAGCCCCGCCGATGACGATAGCACTGGGTGCAGCCGATCGCAGCAGACCGGCTTCCTTTGATTTTGAGCGGACGTTCCCAAGAGAGTCCCGTAACTGTTGCTGAATCAGCTTGGATGCTGAAACTGATGACTCTGCAACCAAGCATCATTCTTCAGAACAGCTGCAACGTAGAACCAGCTGATTCCAACAAAATCGGCTCCCAAAGCCAAGAACCTCTCGGGTGAGTCGCCCTCCGAGCCCCATCCAAAGCGAGCCAACTGCATCGCCATTGGTTTCCACGTTGTAATGCATAAACAACCGATTCCAACAAAATCGGCTCTCTAAAGATATTTTAGGGCGAGCTGCCCCCCGAGCCTTAATCAAGGCGAGAATACCGGCGAGGATGCACAGATCGTTGATCAGCTTTCTTCCACTGAACGTCGATGTCGACGTGAACTTTGAGCATATAGCCAGTAGGTCTTGGTCTTGTGTAACCGTACTAGGGTCGATGGCTACGCATCGGCTTCCAACGTTGGTTATTCACACGTAGGGTCGACCATCACCTTAGGCCTCCATCACAGTAGGTCTTAATTCTAAAGTCGATGCCCTTGCATCGGCTGTAAAAAAAAATTTTACTGGCCGATTTTCCCTAATCGGCCCTTAATGTTTATCTGCACATGTTTATCTGCACATGTACATGTTCATCTGACTATATGCCCCCCGAGCCGAATCTGCCAGATGACTGCAGATATCGGCTTTTATGGTTAGCCAGGGCACTGCACTTGTACGTCGGCTCCGCGAGGATTCGTGCTGACTTTTATCCGCCGACGTGGCTGCTGCCCAATAGATTAATGTTAAACACAAGCAGCAATACGTGGTGAAGATAATTTTGGCCGATTGCTGGAATCGGCCTCCATATCCATTGAAGCGCTGACTGAAGGTTTTATAATGCTCCTTCACAATTTTTGGGGCCGATCACAAAGATCAGCCTCGCCCCGTTTGCTCATCGGTTTAATCTTGCTACTCGGTCAGGCTGGTGGATAAAACCAACCCAACCTCTGACTTGATGCGCCCGTCGTCGTCCACCTTGAGTGCATCGTAGAATCGTGGAGCACTAAGCTCCGTCGGAAGGACGAGCACCATGTTTGTGCCAGCCGATGTTTCATCATCGGCTTTCCTTTGCTTGGGGCGCCACTCCATTTTCCGTGGACGACCCTCTTCGTCCAGGGTTCGCTGAACTTTCGCAGCCAGATCAGGTCGTGCCTTCCTTAACGTATGCAAGTATAATCTTTCGGCTTCCTCCAGGCCGCGCAATCGCTGAACCCTACGCTTTTGTGAACGGCTGAGTCCATCAGGGCACCACCTTGGCCGGTGGTACCTGTCTTCTTCTTCTTCTTGTCCCTCGTCTTCGGACTCCTCGAGATCTGCCCACCGAGGGGACTCAGCACGTTTGCTTCGTGGCGGGAGAGGCCCTAGGCGCTTGAACACAGACACGTTGGCTGCCTCCTTCTTTTTCTGGTTGCATTCTGGGCAATTGCCGATTGTGGGCAATCGGCTCATTCCTGAATCCCAGCAGTGTCTGAAGAAGGGGCAGTCCCAGTGCCTGTCGTTGTCATCTTGCTCCCTTGATTTTTCCGTGGCACGGCGCTCGTGCTCCTCCTCATCGCGATCGTGCCGACGATGTCTTCTGGCTTCTCTAGCCAGACGATCTCTCTCATCATCATCGCTGGATCGTCGGCGTTGGTCATACTGACTCACATACTTGTTGAGGAGGTGATCGAGAGAGGGTCTTTGATATCTCATGTTCTTCACTTCTCCCTCTCGTGACGTAGCGCTTGCCATCATGACGGAGCCGATCGCATGGAGCGGCCTCCTCTGTGTCTTTGCTACGAGAGCAGCTGCCCTCGTCTCCATCTTTGCCAGAGTGGTGCCCAGGTCCTACCATGTTGATGCTGAACAAGGATCCTGGCTGGCAACCTTCAGGGTAAGTGCATTCTACCATGTTAACGGCGGGGAAGGGCTGGGTGTCGACCTTCAAAGCGTACTGGTTGAAAATTAGACGCCCTTTTTCTATCGCCGCTTGGATGTGCTGACGCCATACCCTGCAGTCGTTGGTGGCATGGGAGAGCGAGTTATGCCATTTGCAGTATGGCTTTCCGTTCAGCTCTTGCACCGTGGGGAATTTGAGACCTTCAGAATCGTCAACCGCTTCTCCTTGAGCAGGAGGTCGAAGATTTGCTCGATCTTGGTCACGTCAAAATCAAATCCCCGGGCGGGCCTGGTGGCTTTACCCATTTGCGGGATACGGGGGTTCCTCCCCGAGTCCATTCAGCCATCGCTACCTCTTGGTCTCCCGCGGGAACTTCGTCTTCCTCTGCATCGACCAGGACTACTGCACGCTTGAACTTGTCTTGGTACAGGTCCGGGTGGCGCTGTTCATATGCCGATAGTTTCTGAACCATGTGCGCCAGTGAGGGGTAGTCTGCTTGGGAGGCCATGTCCTTGAGCTGTGTTGCAAGGCCTGCTACTGCCAACTCGACTGCTTCTTTTTCAGTTATACGAACCGAATAACATCGGTTCCTAAGATTCCTGAAGCGCTGGATGTATTCTGTCACAGTTTCTCCGCGCTTCTGACGTAGTTGTGCTAGATCGGCAATGCCACACTCGGACGCCTTCGAATGGTACCGCATATGGAACTGCTCTTCCAACTGCTTCCAAGTCCGGATGGAGTCACGGTGGCAAAGAGGTGTACCATCCGAAAGCCGATCCCGTGAGGGACTGTGAGAAGAGCCTCACGCGTAGTTGATCCGACACTGAAGCCGGTCCTAGTTGCGCCAAATATCGGCCCACGTGCTCGATGGAGCTGGAACCATCTGATCCACTGAATTTGGAGAAATCAGGGAGCCGATATTTAGGTGGTAGCGGGATCATCTCGTAGTCGTCGGGGTACGGCTTGGAATAGCCGATGGCCCTTCTTTTCGGCACCATGCCGAACTGGTCTCTCGCATGGTACCGATCTGATCCGCCGTCTTTGGCTGCAGGAGTTGAATTCTGAAGATTCGCCGGGGTGGCGTACTTAGCCAGCCATGTTTGCTTTTCCAGCTCTGAGCCAACTGCAGGAGCTGAGCTCTGGAGGTTCGTCGGGGTGGCGTACTTAGTTAGCCACGTCTGCTTCTCAAGCTCTGTCGCTGACGTCCCTCCTGTTTTCCCAGAAGTCCCTGATGTTGTGGCCTGGTTTGTGAGCGCCCAGTTGCCACAATCTGGCACATACGTGCACGTGTACCCGTGAGGGATCTCCTCAGGCGCCTCGGGCAAGAACTGGTAGTCACTAGGGTCACCACCGATCTTGTAGACGACGAATGCCGGTGTAGCCGGCACTTCTGGTGCTGCCAACGCATATGGCAGCGGTGGACGGGACTGGAGTGGCAACTCTCCTTGATGCGTCCCGAGAGCTGGTCCTGACGGCGAGTACTGGTGCCTCATGATCTCCTGGATCACGCGAAGAGCGACACGCTCCAACGTGTTGACCAGGTTCTCAGAGTGGCGGTGTAGCGAGTGAGCCACCAAGTAGTTGATCTCCTGCCGCAGGGACCTGGTGCGTTCTTCCGACGGGGCAGAGAGGTCTATCCCATCTAGTGCACCATTAGGCGAGAACCCCTTCCACCTGATGCCATGTGAACGGGTTCTGTGGAAAGAGCCGATGAGGTCGGCTTCGAGGATGACTTTGATCTCGTCATACTTCTTCTTGAGCTCGTCCGTCAGATCCTCATACGTGACTGGCGTGCCGTCCGCCATCTCAGATGTAGATGGCGATGTGGTTGATGTAGAAGCTTGTCCCACCGGGCGTGCCAGAATGTGTTGTCGTCAGAAACCCACCGGCGGGCAGCGACGGGCAACACCGTAGAGCCGGGAACAACCTAGAGCTGCGGCTGGCTGAGGTCCCTCCGAGCGACGGCCCGCAAAGCCTTCTGGTCACACGTCCGATGCTGATG